>NW_027249026.1:0-185451 GCF_019359855.2 Lolium perenne | reverse complement strand
CAATGAGCGTTGGACCGACGATTTTAGCGCGCTTGATCGCGGCTTGGCGGGTGAGTGCATCTTTATGCTCCTTTCCCTTTGCCGGCTTTCGGCTGTCGACTGCCGGCTTTCGTTGGCCCGGCGGCGAAACTTCTGATTTCTTCGCATTCATGTTGTTACTCTTAACTACTTCCCTCTTCTAGATGATGCCTATAATCAATTTCGTATCTTCTCTAATGTGACACCATCCTCATCTTCGTGCTGGCGGCGGTCGGTTCTTGCCGGCTGCCGCCAGGCCTTTCCTTTGGCTTAGGACTTCGAAAATTTGCATTTTTCAGCTTATTTCGGCTTCAATGGTTTCGACTTGCTTCTTCTTCTTGCGCAGCCTTCCGGAGACGCGGGGACGCGGCTTTGGCAGCCGTTGGCGTCGCGCGCGACTCCGGGAGGCGGGAGACCGGCGAGGGTAGCTCGGAGTACTTCTCCATGGAGGACCACCTGGCGTCCATGGCTGCCCGCATCGAGCCCGTAAGGGAGCTTCGGAAGGCGGCTGAAGAGCTTGTTTTTTTTGCATACTTGTTTGTTACTTTGGGTTAGTCGTTTTGGGGGTCGAGAGTTTCAACACGTGTGAGGGGATGTGTGTGCGAAAACTAAAATTTATATAGATCGTGAGAAAGTGAAATAATTTCATCTTAGATCCCAAAGAGATTTTCAATGCTTTCTAAACGGCCTCAATCGGAGCTTGTTCTTATTCATGTTGTTACTCTTAACTACTTCCCTCTTCTAGATGATGCCTATAATCAATTTCGTCACCGTATCTTCTCTAATGTGACACCAACACCCTATCGTAGACATCTGTATTTGGGGCGTCTAGGACCTGGATAGCATCGGGATGAAATAGCCCATGCAAAACCGAACAGTAAAAACAAAAAAAAAACTTGTTTTTTTTGCATACTTGGTTGTTACTTTGGGTTAGTCGTTTTGGGGGTCGAGAGTTTCAACACGTGTGAGGGGATGTGTGCGTACATTAAAATTTATATAGATCGTGAGAAAGTGAAGTAATTTCATCTTAGATCCCAAAGAGATTTTCAATGCTTTCTAAACGGCCTCAATCGGAGCTTGTTCTTATTCATGTTGTTACTCTTAACTACTTCCCTCTTCTAGATGATGCCTATAATCAATTTCGTCACCGTATCTTCTCTAATGTGACACCAACACCCTATCGTAGACATCCGTATCTGGGGCGTCTAGGACCTGGATAGCATCGGGATGAAATAGCCCATGCAAAACCGAACAGTAAAAACAAAAAAAACTTGTGTTTTTTGCATACTTGTTTGTTACTTTGGGTTAGTCGTTTTGGGAGTCGAGAGTTTCAACACGTGTGAGGGGATGTGTGCGTACATTAAAATTTATATAGATCGTGAGAAAGTGAAGTAATTTCATCTTAGATCCCAAAGAGATTTTCAATGCTTTCTAAACGGCCTCAATCGGAGCTTGTTCTTATTCATGTTGTTACTCTTAACTACTTCCCTCTTCTAGATGATGCCTATAATCAATTTCGTCACCGTATCTTCTCTAATGTGACACCAACACCCTATCGTAGACATCCGTATCTGGGGCGTCTAGGACCTGGATAGCATCGGGATGAAATAGCCCATGCAAAACCGAACAGTAAAAACAAAAAAAAACTTGTGTTTTTTGCATACTTGTTTGTTACTTTGGGTTAGTCGTTTTGGGGGTCGAGAGTTTCAACACGTGTGAGGGGATGTGTGCGTACACTAAAATTTATATAGATCGTGAGAAAGTGAAGTAATTTCATCTTAGATCCCAAAGAGATTTTCAATGCTTTCTAAACGGCCTCAATCGGAGCTTGTTCTTATTCATGTTGTTACTCTTAACTACTTCCCTCTTCTAGATGATGCCTATAATCAATTTCGTCACCGTATCTTCTCTAATGTGACACCAACACCCTATACGTAGACATCCGTATCTGGGGCGTCTAGGACCTGGATATCATCGGGATGAAATAGCCCATGCAAAACCGAACAGTAAAAACAAAAAAAAACTTGTGTTTTTTGCATACTTGTTTGTTACTTTGGGTTAGTCGTTTTGGGGGTCGAGAGTTTCAACACGTGTGAGGGGATGTGTGCGTACACTAAAATTTATATAGATCGTGAGAAAGTGAAGTAATTTCATCTTAGATCCCAAAGAGATTTTCAATGCTTTCTAAACGGCCTCAATCGGAGCTTGTTCTTATTCATGTTGTTACTCTTAACTACTTCCCTCTTCTAGATGATGCCTATAATCAATTTCGTCACCGTATCTTCTCTAATGTGACACCAACACCCTATCGTAGACATCCGTATACGGGCGTCTAGGACCTGGATAACATCGGGATGAAATAGCCCATGCAAAACCGAAGCAGTAAAAACAAAAAAACTTGTGTTTTTTGCATACTTGTTTGTTACTTTGGGTTAGTCGTTTTGGGGGTCGAGAGTTTCAACACGTGTGAGGGGATGTGTGCGTACACTAAAATTTATATAGATCGTGAGAAAGTGAAGTAATTTCATCTTAGATCCCAAAGAGATTTTTCAATGCTTTCTAAACGGCCTCAATCGGAGCTTGTTCTTATTCATGTTGTTACTCTTAACTACTTCCCTCTTCTAGATGATGCCTATAATCAATTTCGTCACCGTATCTTCTCTAATGTGACACCAACACCCTATCGTAGACATCCGTATCTGGGCGTCTAGGACCTGGATAACATCGGGATGAAATAGCCCATGCAAAACCGAACAGTAAAAACAAAAAAACTTGTGTTTTTTGCATACTTGTTTGTTACTTTGGGTTAGTCGTTTTGAAATTCGAGAGTTTCAACACGTGTGAGGGGATGTGTGCGTACACTAAAATTTATATAGATCGTGAGAAAGTGAAGTAATTTCATCTTAGATCCCAAAGAGATTTTCAATGCTTTCTAAACGGCCTCAATCGGAGCTTGTTCTTATTCATGTTGTTACTCTTAACTACTTCCCTCTTCTAGATGATGCCTATAATCAATTTCGTCACCGTATCTTCTCTAATGTGACACCAACACCCTATCGTAGACATCCGTATCGGGGCGTCTAGGACCTGGATAACATCGGGATGAAATAGCCCATGCAAAACCGAACAGTAAAAACAAAAAAAAAAACTTGTGTTTTTTGCATACTTGTTTGTTACTTTGGGTTAGTCGTTTTGGGGGTCGAGAGTTTCAACACGTGTGAGGGGATGTGTGCGTACATTAAAATTTATATAGATCGTGAGAAAGTGAAGTAATTTCATCTTAGATCCCAAAGAGATTTTCAATGCTTTCTAAACGGCCTCAATCGGAGCTTGTTCTTATTCATGTTGTTACTCTTAACTACTTCCCTCTTCTAGATGATGCCTATAATCAATTTCGTCACCGTATCTTCTCTAATGTGACACCAACACCCTATCGTAGACATCCGTATACGGGCGTCTAGGACCTGGATAGCATCGGGATGAAATAGCCCATGCAAAACCGAACAGTAAAAACAAAAAAAAAACTTGTGTTTTTTGCATACTTGTTTGTTACTTTGGGTTAGTCGTTTTGGGGGTCGAGAGTTTCAACACGTGTGAGGGGATGTGTGCGTACATTAAAATTTATATAGATCGTGAGAAAGTGAAGTAATTTCATCTTAGATCCCAAAGAGATTTTCAATGCTTTCTAAACGGCCTCAATCGGAGCTTGTTCTTATTCATGTTGTTACTCTTAACTACTTCCCTCTTCTAGATGATGCCTATAATCAATTTCGTCACCGTATCTTCTCTAATGTGACACCAACACCCTATCGTAGACATCCGTATACGGGCGTCTAGGACCTGGATAACATCGGGATGAAATAGCCCATGCAAAACCGAACAGTAAAAACAAAAAAAAAACTTGTGTTTTTTGCATACTTGTTTGTTACTTTGGGTTAGTCGTTTTGGGGTCGAGAGTTTCAACACGTGTGAGGGGATGTGTGCGTACATTAAAATTTATATAGATCGTGAGAAAGTGAAGTAATTTCATCTTAGATCCCAAAGAGATTTTCAATGCTTTCTAAACGGCCTCAATCGGAGCTTGTTCTTATTCATGTTGTTACTCTTAACTACTTCCCTCTTCTAGATGATGCCTATAATCAATTTCGTCACCGTATCTTCTCTAATGTGACACCAACACCCTATCGTAGACATCCGTATCAGGGGCGTCTAGGACCTGGATAGCATCGGGATGAAATAGCCCATGCAAAACCGAACAGTAAAAACAAAAAAAAACTTGTGTTTTTTGCATACTTGTTTGTTACTTTGGGTTAGTCGTTTTGGGGGTCGAGAGTTTCAACACGTGTGAGGGGATGTGTGCGTACATTAAAATTTATATAGATCGTGAGAAAGTGAAGTAATTTCATCTTAGATCCCAAAGAGATTTTCAATGCTTTCTAAACGGCCTCAATCGGAGCTTGTTCTTATTCATGTTGTTACTCTTAACTACTTCCCTCTTCTAGATGATGCCTATAATCAATTTCGTCACCGTATCTTCTCTAATGTGACACCAACACCCTATACGTGAACATCCGTATCTGGGGCGTCTAGGACCTGGATAATATCGGGATGAAATAGCCCATGCAAAACCGAACAGTAAAAACAAAAAAAACTTGTGTTTTTTGCATACTTGTTTGTTACTTTGGGTTAGTCGTTTTGGGGGTCGAGAGTTTCAACACGTGTGAGGGGATGTGTGCGTACATTAAAATTTATATAGATCGTGAGAAAGTGAAGTAATTTCATCTTAGATCCCAAAGAGATTTTCAATGCTTTCTAAACGGCCTCAATCGGAGCTTGTTCTTATTCATGTTGTTACTCTTAACTACTTCCCTCTTCTAGATGATGCCTATAATCAATTTCGTCACGTATCTTCTCTAATGTGACACCAACACCCTATCGTGAACATCCGTATCGGGCGTCTAGGACCTGGATAACATCGGGATGAAATAGCCCATGAAAAAGCGAGCAGTAAAAACAAAAAAAAACTTGTGTTTTTTGCATACTTGTTTGTTACTTTGGGTTAGTCGTTTTGGGGGTCGAGAGTTTCAACACGTGTGAGGGGATGTGTGCGTACATTAAAATTTATATAGATCGTGAGAAAGTGAAGTAATTTCATCTTAGATCCCAAAGAGATTTTCAATGCTTTCTAAACGGCCTCAATCGGAGCTTGTTCTTATTCATGTTGTTACTCTTAACTACTTCCCTCTTCTAGATGATGCCTATAATCAATTTCGTCACCGTATCTTCTCTAATGTGACACCAACACCCTATCGTAGACATCCGTATACGGGGCGTCTAGGACCTGGATAGCATCGGGATGAAATAGCCCATGCAAAACCGATCAGTAAAAACAAAAAAAACTTGTGTTTTTTGCATACTTGTTTGTTACTTTGGGTTAGTCGTTTTGGGGGTCGAGAGTTTCAACACGTGTGAGGGGATGTGTGCGTACATTAAAATTTATATAGATCGTGAGAAAGTGAAGTAATTTCATCTTAGATCCCAAAGAGATTTTCAATGCTTTCTAAACGGCCTCAATCGGAGCTTGTTCTTATTCATGTTGTTACTCTTAACTACTTCCCTCTTCTAGATGATGCCTATAATCAATTTCGTCACCGTATCTTCTCTAATGTGACACCAACACCCTATCGTAGACATCCGTATCTGGGGCGTCTAGGACCTGGATAAAATCGGGATGAAATAGCCCATGCAAAACCGAACAGTAAAAACAAAAAAAACTTGTGTTTTTTGCATACTTGTTTGTTACTTTGGGTTAGTCGTTTTGGGGGTCGAGAGTTTCAACACGTGTGAGGGGATGTGTGCGTACATTAAAATTTATATAGATCGTGAGAAAGTGAAGTAATTTCATCTTAGATCCCAAAGAGATTTTCAATGCTTTCTAAACGGCCTCAATCGGAGCTTGTTCTTATTCATGTTGTTACTCTTAACTACTTCCCTCTTCTAGATGATGCCTATAATCAATTTCGTCACCGTATCTTCTCTAATGTGACACCAACACCCTATCGTAGACATCCGTATCAGGGGCGTCTAGGACCTGGATAGCATCGGGATGAAATAGCCCATGCAAAACCGAACAGTAAAAACAAAAAAAACTTGTGTTTTTTGCATACTTGTTTGTTACTTTGGGTTAGTCGTTTTGGGGGTCGAGAGTTTCAACACGTGTGAGGGGATGTGTGCGTACATTAAAATTTATATAGATCGTGAGAAAGTGAAGTAATTTCATCTTAGATCCCAAAAGAGATTTTCAATGCTTTCTAAACGGCCTCAATCGGAGCTTGTTCTTATTCATGTTGTTACTCTTAACTACTTCCCTCTTCTAGATGATGCCTATAATCAATTTCGTCACCTTATCTTATATAATGTGACACCAACTTACTATCGTAGACATCCGTATGATGGTCGTCTAGGACCTGGATAGCATCGGGATGAAATAGCCCATGCAAAACCGAACAGTAAAAACAAAAAAAACTTGTGTTTTTTGCATACTTGTTTGTTACTTTGGGTTAGTCGTTTTGGGGGTCGAGAGTTTCAACACGTGTGAGGGGATGTGTGCGTACATTAAAATTTATATAGATCGTGAGAAAGTGAAGTAATTTCATCTTAGATCCCAAAGAGATTTTCAATGCTTTCAAACGGCCTCAATCGGAGCTTGTTCTTATTCATGTTGTTACTCTTAACTACTTCCCTCTTCTAGATGATGCCTATAATCAATTTCGTCACCGTATCTTCTCTAATGTGACACCAACACCCTATCGTGAACATCCGTATCTGGGGCGTCTAGGACCTGGATAGCATCGGGATTAAATAGCCCATGCAAAACCGAACAGTAAAAACAAAAAAAAAACTTGTGTTTTTTGCATACTTGTTTGTTACTTTGGGTTAGTCGTTTTGGGGTCAAGAGTTTCAACACGTGTGAGGGGATGTGTGCGTACATTAAAATTTATATAGATCGTGAGAAAGTGAAGTAATTTCATCTTAGATCCCAAAGAGATTTTCAATGCTTTCTAAACGGCCTCAATCGGAGCTTGTTCTTATTCATGTTGTTACTCTTAACTACTTCCCTCTTCTAGATGATGCCTATAATCAATTTCGTCACCGTATCTTCTCTAATGTGACACCAACACCCTATCGTAGACATCCGTATCTGGGGCGTCTAGGACCTGGATAACATCGGGATGAAATAGCCCATGCAAAACCGAACGGTAAAAACAAAAAAACTTGTGTTTTTTTGCAAACTTTTTGGTTACTTTGGGTTATTCGTTTTGGGGTCGAGAGTTTCAACACGTGTGAGGGGATGTGTGCGTACATTAAAATTTATATAGATCGTGAGAAAGTGAAGTAATTTCATCTTAGATCCCAAAGAGATTTTCAATGCTTTCTAAACGGCCTCAATCGGAGCTTGTTCTTATTCATGTTGTTACTCTTAACTACTTCCCTCTTCTAGATGATGCCTATAATCAATTTCGTCACCGTATCTTCTCTAATGTGACACCAACACCCTATCGTGAACATCCGTATACGGGCGTCTAGGACCTGGATAGCATCGGGATGAAATAGCCCATGCAAAACCGAACAGTAAAAACAAAAAAAACTTGTGTTTTTTGCATACTTGTTTGTTACTTTGGGTTAGTCGTTTTGGGGGGTCGAGAGTTTCAACACGTGTGAGGGGATGTGTGCGTACATTAAAATTTATATAGATCGTGAGAAAGTGAAGTAATTTCATCTTAGATCCCAAAGAGATTTTCAATGCTTTCTAAACGGCCTCAATCGGAGCTTGTTCTTATTCATGTTGTTACTCTTAACTACTTCCCTCTTCTAGATGATGCCTATAATCAATTTCGTCACCGTATCTTCTCTAATGTGACACCAACACCCTATCGTAGACATCCGTATCTGGGCGTCTAGGACCTGGATAACATCGGGATGAAATAGCCCATGCAAAACCGAGCAGTAAAAACAAAAAAAACTTGTGTTTTTTGCATACTTGTTGTTACTTTGGGTTAGTCGTTTTGGGGGTCGAGAGTTTCAACACGTGTGAGGGGATGTGTGCGTACACTAAAATTTATATAGATCGTGAGAAAGTGAAGTAATTTCATCTTAGATCCCAAAGAGATTTTCAATGCTTTCTAAACGGCCTCAATCGGAGCTTGTTCTTATTCATGTTGTTACTCTTAACTACTTCCCTCTTCTAGATGATGCCTATAATCAATTTCGTCACCGTATCTTCTCTAATGTGACACCAACACCCTATCGTAGACATCCGTATCTGGGGCGTCTAGGACCTGGATAGCATCGGGATGAAATAGCCCATGCAAAACCGAACAGTAAAAACAAAAAAACTTGTGTTTTTTGCATACTTGTTTGTTACTTTGGGTTAGTCGTTTTGGGGGTCGAGAGTTTCAACACGTGTGAGGGGATGTGTGCGTACACTAAAATTTATATAGATCGTGAGAAAGTGAAGTAATTTCATCTTAGATCCCAAAGAGATTTTCAATGCTTTCTAAACGGCCTCAATCGGAGCTTGTTCTTATTCATGTTGTTACTCTTAACTACTTCCCTCTTCTAGATGATGCCTATAATCAATTTCGTCACCGTATCTTCTCTAATGTGACACCAACACCCTATCGTAGACATCCGTATCTGGGGCGTCTAGGACCTGGATAGCATCGGGATGAAATAGCCCATGCAAAACCGAACAGTAAAAACAAAAAAAACTTGTGTTTTTTGCATACTTGTTTGTTACTTTGGGTTAGTCGTTTTGGGGGTCGAGAGTTTCAACACGTGTGAGGGGATGTGTGCGTACATTAAAATTTATATAGATCGTGAGAAAGTGAAGTAATTTCATCTTAGATCCCAAAGAGATTTTCAATGCTTTCTAAACGGCCTCAATCGGAGCTTGTTCTTATTCATGTTGTTACTCTTAACTACTTCCCTCTTCTAGATGATGCCTATAATCAATTTCGTCACCGTATCTTCTCTAATGTGACACCAACACCCTATCGTAGACATCCGTATCAGGGCGTCTAGGACCTGGATAACATCGGGATGAAATAGCCCATGAAAAACCTAACATTAAAAAAAAAAAAAAAAAACTTGTGTTTTTTGCATACTTGTTTGTTACTTTGGGTTAGTCGTTTTGGGGTCGAGAGTTTCAACACGTGTGAGGGGATGTGTGCGTACATTAAAATTTATATAGATCGTGAGAAAGTGAAGTAATTTCATCTTAGATCCCAAAGAGATTTTCAATGCTTTCTAAACGGCCTCAATCGGAGCTTGTTCTTATTCATGTTGTTACTCTTAACTACTTCCCTCTTCTAGATGATGCCTATAATCAATTTCGTCACCGTATCTTCTCTAATGTGACACCAACACCCTATCGTAGACATCCGTATCAGGGCGTCTAGGACCTGGATAGCATCGGGATGAAATAGCCCATGCAAAACCGATACGTAAAAACAAAAAAAACTTGTGTTTTTTGCATACTTGTTTGTTACTTTGGGTTAGTCGTTTTGGGGGTCGAGAGTTTCAACACGTGTGAGGGGATGTGTGCGTACACTAAAATTTATATAGATCGTGAGAAAGTGAAGTAATTTCATCTTAGATCCCAAAGAGATTTTCAATGCTTTCTAAACGGCCTCAATCGGAGCTTGTTCTTATTCATGTTGTTACTCTTAACTACTTCCCTCTTCTAGATGATGCCTATAATCAATTTCGTCACCGTATCTTCTCTAATGTGACACCAACACCCTATCGTAGACATCCGTATCTGGGCGTCTAGGACCTGGATAACATCGGGATGAAATAGCCCATGCAAAACCGAACAGTAAAAACAAAAAAACTTGTGTTTTTTGCATACTTGTTTGTTACTTTGGGTTAGTCGTTTTGGGGGTCGAGAGTTTCAACACGTGTGAGGGGATGTGTGCGTACATTAAAATTTATATAGATCGTGAGAAAGTGAAGTAATTTCATCTTAGATCCCAAAGAGATTTTCAATGCTTTCTAAACGGCCTCAATCGGAGCTTGTTCTTATTCATGTTGTTACTCTTAACTACTTCCCTCTTCTAGATGATGCCTATAATCAATTTCGTCACCGTATCTTCTCTAATGTGACACCAACACCCTATCGTAGACATCCGTATCTGGGGCGTCTAGGACCTGGATAATATCGGGATGAAATAGCCCATGCAAAACCGAACAGTAAAAACAAAAAAAACTTGTGTTTTTTGCATACTTGTTTGTTACTTTGGGTTAGTCGTTTTGGGGGTCGAGAGTTTCAACACGTGTGAGGGGATGTGTGCGTACATTAAAATTTATATAGATCGTGAGAAAGTGAAGTAATTTCATCTTAGATCCCAAAGAGATTTTCAATGCTTTCTAAACGGCCTCAATCGGAGCTTGTTCTTATTCATGTTGTTACTCTTAACTACTTCCCTCTTCTAGATGATGCCTATAATCAATTTCGTCACCGTATCTTCTCTAATGTGACACCAACACCCTATCGTAGACATCCGTATACGGGCGTCTAGGACCTGGATAACATCGGGATGAAATAGCCCATGCAAAACCGAACAGTAAAAACAAAAAAAACTTGTGTTTTTTGCATACTTGTTTGTTACTTTGGGTTAGTCGTTTTGGGGGTCGAGAGTTTCAACACGTGTGAGGGGATGTGTGCGTACATTAAAATTTATATAGATCGTGAGAAAGTGAAGTAATTTCATCTTAGATCCCAAAGAGATTTTCAATGCTTTCTAAACGGCCTCAATCGGAGCTTGTTCTTATTCATGTTGTTACTCTTAACTACTTCCCTCTTCTAGATGATGCCTATAATCAATTTCGTCACCGTATCTTCTCTAATGTGACACCAACACCCTATCGTAGACATCCGTATCAGGGCGTCTAGGACCTGGATAACATCGGGATGAAATAGCCCATGCAAAACCGAGCAGTAAAAACAAAAAAACTTGTGTTTTTTGCATACTTGTTTGTTACTTTGGGTTAGTCGTTTTGGGGGTCGAGAGTTTCAACACGTGTGAGGGGATGTGTGCGTACACTAAAATTTATATAGATCGTGAGAAAGTGAAGTAATTTCATCTTAGATCCCAAAGAGATTTTCAATGCTTTCTAAACGGCCTCAATCGGAGCTTGTTCTTATTCATGTTGTTACTCTTAACTACTTCCCTCTTCTAGATGATGCCTATAATCAATTTCGTCACCGTATCTTCTCTAATGTGACACCAACACCCTATCGTAGACATCCGTATCTGGGCGTCTAGGACCTGGATAGCATCGGGATGAAATAGCCCATGCAAAACCGAACAGTAAAAACAAAAAAAACTTGTGTTTTTTGCATACTTGTTTGTTACTTTGGGTTAGTCGTTTTGGGGGTCGAGAGTTTCAACACGTGTGAGGGGATGTGTGCGTACATTAAAATTTATATAGATCGTGAGAAAGTGAAGTAATTTCATCTTAGATCCCAAAGAGATTTTCAATGCTTTCTAAACGGCCTCAATCGGAGCTTGTTCTTATTCATGTTGTTACTCTTAACTACTTCCCTCTTCTAGATGATGCCTATAATCAATTTCGTCACCGTATCTTCTCTAATGTGACACCAACACCCTATCGTGAACATCCGTATCGGGCGTCTAGGACCTGGATAACATCGGGATGAAATAGCCCATGCAAAACCGAACAGTAAAAACAAAAAAACTTGTGTTTTTTGCATACTTGTTTGTTACTTTGGGTTAGTCGTTTTGGGGGTCGAGAGTTTCAACACGTGTGAGGGGATGTGTGCGTACATTAAAATTTATATAGATCGTGAGAAAGTGAAGTAATTTCATCTTAGATCCCAAAGAGATTTTCAATGCTTTCTAAACGGCCTCAATCGGAGCTTGTTCTTATTCATGTTGTTACTCTTAACTACTTCCCTCTTCTAGATGATGCCTATAATCAATTTCGTCACCGTATCTTCTCTAATGTGACACCAACACCTATCGTAGACATCCGTATACAGGGGCGTCTAGGACCTGGATAACATCGGGATGAAATAGCCCATGCAAAACCGAGCAGTAAAAACAAAAAAACTTGTGTTTTTTGCATACTTGTTTGTTACTTTGGGTTAGTCGTTTTGGGGGTCGAGAGTTTCAACACGTGTGAGGGGATGTGTGCGTACATTAAAATTTATATAGATCGTGAGAAAGTGAAGTAATTTCATCTTAGATCCCAAAGAGATTTTCAATGCTTTCTAAACGGCCTCAATCGGAGCTTGTTCTTATTCATGTTGTTACTCTTAACTACTTCCCTCTTCTAGATGATGCCTATAATCAATTTCGTCACCGTATCTTCTCTAATGTGACACCAACACCCTATCGTAGACATCCGTATCTGGGCGTCTAGGACCTGGATAACATCGGGATGAAATAGCCCATGCAAAACCGAGAAGTAAAAACAAAAAAAAAACTTGTGTTTTTTGCATACTTGTTTGTTACTTTGGGTTAGTCGTTTTGGGGGTCGAGAGTTTCAACACGTGTGAGGGGATGTGTGCGTACATTAAAATTTATATAGATCGTGAGAAAGTGAAGTAATTTCATCTTAGATCCCAAAGAGATTTTCAATGCTTTCTAAACGGCCTCAATCGGAGCTTGTTCTTATTCATGTTGTTACTCTTAACTACTTCCCTCTTCTAGATGATGCCTATAATCAATTTCGTCACCGTATCTTCTCTAATGTGACACCAACACCCTATCGTAGACATCCGTATTAGGGGCGTCTAGGACCTGGATAGCATCGGGATGAAATAGCCCATGCAAAACCGAACAGTAAAAACAAAAAAAAACTTGTGTTTTTTGCATACTTGTTTGTTACTTTGGGTTAGTCGTTTTGGGGGTCGAGAGTTTCAACACGTGTGAGGGGATGTGTGCGTACATTAAAATTTATATAGATCGTGAGAAAGTGAAGTAATTTCATCTTAGATCCCAAAGAGATTTTCAATGCTTTCTAAACGGCCTCAATCGGAGCTTGTTCTTATTCATGTTGTTACTCTTAACTACTTCCCTCTTCTAGATGATGCCTATAATCAATTTCGTCACCGTATCTTCTCTAATGTGACACCAACACCCTATCGTAGACATCCGTATCTGGGGCGTCTAGGACCTGGATAACATCGGGATGAAATAGCCCATGCAAAACCGAACAGTAAAAACAAAAAAAACTTGTGTTTTTTGCATACTTGTTTGTTACTTTGGGTTAGTCGTTTTGGGGGTCGAGAGTTTCAACACGTGTGAGGGGATGTGTGCGTACACTAAAATTTATATAGATCGTGAGAAAGTGAAGTAATTTCATCTTAGATCCCAAAGAGATTTTCAATGCTTTCTAAACGGCCTCAATCGGAGCTTGTTCTTATTCATGTTGTTACTCTTAACTACTTCCCTCTTCTAGATGATGCCTATAATCAATTTCGTCACCGTATCTTCTCTAATGTGACACCAACACCCTATCGTAGACATCCGTATCTGGGGCGTCTAGGACCTGGATAACATCGGGATGAAATAGCCCATGCAAAACCGAACAGTAAAAACAAAAAAAAAAACTTGTGTTTTTGCATACTTGTTTGTTACTTTGGGTTAGTCGTTTTGGGGGTCGAGAGTTTCAACACGTGTGAGGGGATGTGTGCGTACATTAAAATTTATATAGATCGTGAGAAAGTGAAGTAATTTCATCTTAGATCCCAAAGAGATTTTCAATGCTTTCTAAACGGCCTCAATCGGAGCTTGTTCTTATTCATGTTGTTACTCTTAACTACTTCCCTCTTCTAGATGATGCCTATAATCAATTTCGTCACCGTATCTTCTCTAATGTGACACCAACACCCTATCGTGAACATCCGTATCTGGGGCGTCTAGGACCTGGATAACATCGGGATGAAATAGCCCATGCAAAACCGAGCAGTAAAAACAAAAAAAACTTGTGTTTTTTGCATACTTGTTTGTTACTTTGGGTTAGTCGTTTTGGGGGTCGAGAGTTTCAACACGTGTGAGGGGATGTGTGCGTACATTAAAATTTATATAGATCGTGAGAAAGTGAAGTAATTTCATCTTAGATCCCAAAGAGATTTTCAATGCTTTCTAAACGGCCTCAATCGGAGCTTGTTCTTATTCATGTTGTTACTCTTAACTACTTCCCTCTTCTAGATGATGCCTATAATCAATTTCGTCACCGTATCTTCTCTAATGTGACACCAACACCCTATCGTAGACATCCGTATCTGGGGCGTCTAGGACCTGGATAGCATCGGGATGAAATAGCCCATGCAAAACCGAGCAGTAAAAACAAAAAAAACTTGTGTTTTTTGCATACTTGTTTGTTACTTTGGGTTAGTCGTTTTGGGGGTCGAGAGTTTCAACACGTGTGAGGGGATGTGTGCGTACATTAAAATTTATATAGATCGTGAGAAAGTGAAGTAATTTCATCTTAGATCCCAAAGAGATTTTCAATGCTTTCTAAACGGCCTCAATCGGAGCTTGTTCTTATTCATGTTGTTACTCTTAACTACTTCCCTCTTCTAGATGATGCCTATAATCAATTTCGTCACCGTATCTTCTCTAATGTGACACCAACACCCTATCGTAGACATCCGTATCAGGGGCGTCTAGGACCTGGATATCATCGGGATGAAATAGCCCATGCAAAACCGAACAGTAAAAACAAAAAAAACTTGTGTTTTTTGCATACTTGTTTGTTACTTTGGGTTAGTCGTTTTGGGGTCGAGAGTTTCAACACGTGTGAGGGGATGTGTGCGTACATTAAAATTTATATAGATCGTGAGAAAGTGAAGTAATTTCATCTTAGATCCCAAAGAGATTTTCAATGCTTTCTAAACGGCCTCAATCGGAGCTTGTTCTTATTCATGTTGTTACTCTTAACTACTTCCCTCTTCTAGATGATGCCTATAATCAATTTCGTCACCGTATCTTCTCTAATGTGACACCAACACCCTATCGTGAACATCCGTATCTGGGGCGTCTAGGACCTGGATAACATCGGGATGAAATAGCCCATGCAAAACCGAACAGTAAAAACAAAAAAACTTGTGTTTTTTGCATACTTGTTTGTTACTTTGGGTTAGTCGTTTTGGGGGTCGAGAGTTTCAACACGTGTGAGGGGATGTGTGCGTACACTAAAATTTATATAGATCGTGAGAAAGTGAAGTAATTTCATCTTAGATCCCAAAGAGATTTTCAATGCTTTCTAAACGGCCTCAATCGGAGCTTGTTCTTATTCATGTTGTTACTCTTAACTACTTCCCTCTTCTAGATGATGCCTATAATCAATTTCGTCACCGTATCTTCTCTAATGTGACACCAACACCCTATCGTAGACATCCGTATCGGGGCGTCTAGGACCTGGATAACATCGGGATGAAATAGCCCATGCAAAACCGAGCAGTAAAAACAAAAAAACTTGTGTTTTTTGCATACTTGTTTGTTACTTTGGGTTAGTCGTTTTGGGGGTCGAGAGTTTCAACACGTGTGAGGGGATGTGTGCGTACATTAAAATTTATATAGATCGTGAGAAAGTGAAGTAATTTCATCTTAGATCCCAAAGAGATTTTCAATGCTTTCTAAACGGCCTCAATCGGAGCTTGTTCTTATTCATGTTGTTACTCTTAACTACTTCCCTCTTCTAGATGATGCCTATAATCAATTTCGTCACCGTATCTTCTCTAATGTGACGCCAACACCCTATCGTTGACATCCGTATACGGGGCGTCTAGGACCTGGATAACATCGGGATGAAATAGCCCATGCAAAACCGAACAGTAAAAACAAAAAAAACTTGTGTTTTTTGCATACTTGTTTGTTACTTTGGGTTAGTCGTTTTGGGGGTCGAGAGTTTCAACACGTGTGAGGGGATGTGTGCGTACATTAAAATTTATATAGATCGTGAGAAAGTGAAGTAATTTCATCTTAGATCCCAAAGAGATTTTCAATGCTTTCTAAACGGCCTCAATCGGAGCTTGTTCTTATTCATGTTGTTACTCTTAACTACTTCCCTCTTCTAGATGATGCCTATAATCAATTTCGTCACCGTATCTTCTCTAATGTGACACCAACACCCTATCGTAGACATCCGTATCTGGGCGTCTAGGACCTGGATAACATCGGGATGAAATAGCCCATGGAAAACCGTACAGTTAAAAACAAAAAAAACTTGTGTTTTTTGCATACTTGTTTGTTACTTTGGGTTAGTCGTTTTGGGGGTCGAGAGTTTCAACACGTGTGAGGGGATGTGTGCGTACACTAAAATTTATATAGATCGTGAGAAAGTGAAGTAATTTCATCTTAGATCCCAAAGAGATTTTCAATGCTTTCTAAACGGCCTCAATCGGAGCTTGTTCTTATTCATGTTGTTACTCTTAACTACTTCCCTCTTCTAGATGATGCCTATAATCAATTTCGTCACCGTATCTTCTCTAATGTGACACCAACACCCTATCGTAGACATCCGTATCAGGGGCGTCTAGGACCTGGATAGCATCGGGATGAAATAGCCCATGCAAAACCGAACAGTAAAAACAAAAAAAACTTGTGTTTTTTGCATACTTGTTTGTTACTTTGGGTTAGTCGTTTTGGGGGTCGAGAGTTTCAACACGTGTGAGGGGATGTGTGCGTACATTAAAATTTATATAGATCGTGAGAAAGTGAAGTAATTTCATCTTAGATCCCAAAGAGATTTTCAATGCTTTCTAAACGGCCTCAATCGGAGCTTGTTCTTATTCATGTTGTTACTCTTAACTACTTCCCTCTTCTAGATGATGCCTATAATCAATTTCGTCACCGTATCTTCTCTAATGTGACACCAACACCCTATCGTAGACATCCGTATCGGGCGTCTAGGACCTGGATAACATCGGGATGAAATAGCCCATGCAAAACCGAACAGTAAAAACAAAAAAACTTGTGTTTTTTGCATACTTGTTTGTTACTTTGGGTTAGTCGTTTTGGGGGTCGAGAGTTTCAACACGTGTGAGGGGATGTGTGCGTACATTAAAATTTATATAGATCGTGAGAAAGTGAAGTAATTTCATCTTAGATCCCAAAGAGATTTTCAATGCTTTCTAAACGGCCTCAATCGGAGCTTGTTCTTATTCATGTTGTTACTCTTAACTACTTCCCTCTTCTAGATGATGCCTATAATCAATTTCGTCACCGTATCTTCTCTAATGTGACACCAACACCCTATCGTGAACATCCGTATCTGGGGGCGTCTAGGACCTGGATAGCATCGGGATGAAATAGCCCATGCAAAACCGAGCAGTAAAAACAAAAAAACTTGTGTTTTTTGCATACTTGTTTGTTACTTTGGGTTAGTCGTTTTGGGGTCGAGAGTTTCAACACGTGTGAGGGGATGTGTGCGTACATTAAAATTTATATAGATCGTGAGAAAGTGAAGTAATTTCATCTTAGATCCCAAAGAGATTTTCAATGCTTTCTAAACGGCCTCAATCGGAGCTTGTTCTTATTCATGTTGTTACTCTTAACTACTTCCCTCTTCTAGATGATGCCTATAATCAATTTCGTCACCGTATCTTCTCTAATGTGACACCAACACCCTATCGTAGACATCCGTATCTGGGCGTCTAGGACCTGGATAACATCGGGATGAAATAGCCCATGCAAAACCGAACAGTAAAAACAAAAAAAAACTTGTGTTTTTTGCATACTTGTTTGTTACTTTGGGTTAGTCGTTTTGGGGGTCGAGAGTTTCAACACGTGTGAGGGGATGTGTGCGTACATTAAAATTTATATAGATCGTGAGAAAGTGAAGTAATTTCATCTTAGATCCCAAAGAGATTTTCAATGCTTTCTAAACGGCCTCAATCGGAGCTTGTTCTTATTCATGTTGTTACTCTTAACTACTTCCCTCTTCTAGATGATGCCTATAATCAATTTCGTCACCGTATCTTCTCTAATGTGACACCAACACCCTATCGTAGACATCCGTATCTGGGCGTCTAGGACCTGGATAACATCGGGATGAAATAGCCCATGCAAAACCGAACAGTAAAAACAAAAAAAACTTGTGTTTTTTGCATACTTGTTTGTTACTTTGGGTTAGTCGTTTTGGGGGTCGAGAGTTTCAACACGTGTGAGGGGATGTGTGCGTACATTAAAATTTATATAGATCGTGAGAAAGTGAAGTAATTTCATCTTAGATCCCAAAGAGATTTTCAATGCTTTCTAAACGGCCTCAATCGGAGCTTGTTCTTATTCATGTTGTTACTCTTAACTACTTCCCTCTTCTAGATGATGCCTATAATCAATTTCGTCACCGTATCTTCTCTAATGTGACACCAACACCCTATCGTAGACATCCGTATCTGGGGGCGTCTAGGACCTGGATAAGATCGGGATGAAATAGCCCATGCAAAACCGAGCAGTAAAAACAAAAAAAACTTGTGTTTTTTGCATACTTGTTTGTTACTTTGGGTTAGTCGTTTTGGGGTCGAGAGTTTCAACACGTGTGAGGGGATGTGTGCGTACATTAAAATTTATATAGATCGTGAGAAAGTGAAGTAATTTCATCTTAGATCCCAAAGAGATTTTCAATGCTTTCTAAACGGCCTCAATCGGAGCTTGTTCTTATTCATGTTGTTACTCTTAACTACTTCCCTCTTCTAGATGATGCCTATAATCAATTTCGTCACCGTATCTTCTCTAATGTGACACCAACACCCTATCGTAGACATCCGTATCTGTGGCGTCTAGGACCTGGATAGCATCGGGATGAAATATCCCATGCAAAACCGAACAGTAAAAACAAAAAAAAACTTGTGTTTTTTGCATACTTGTTTGTTACTTTGGGTTAGTCGTTTTGGGGGTCGAGAGTTTCAACACGTGTGAGGGGATGTGTGCGTACACTAAAATTTATATAGATCGTGAGAAAGTGAAGTAATTTCATCTTAGATCCCAAAGAGATTTTCAATGCTTTCTAAACGGCCTCAATCGGAGCTTGTTCTTATTCATGTTGTTACTCTTAACTACTTCCCTCTTCTAGATGATGCCTATAATCAATTTCGTCACCGTATCTTCTCTAATGTGACACCAACACCCTATCGTAGACATCCGTATACGGGCGTCTAGGACCTGGATAACATCGGGATGAAATAGCCCATGCAAAACCGACCAGTAAAAAAACAAAAAAACTTGTGTTTTTTGCATACTTGTTTGTTACTTTGGGTTAGTCGTTTTGGGGGTCGAGAGTTTCAACACGTGTGAGGGGATGTGTGCGTACATTAAAATTTATATAGATCGTGAGAAAGTGAAGTAATTTCATCTTAGATCCCAAAGAGATTTTCAATGCTTTCTAAACGGCCTCAATCGGAGCTTGTTCTTATTCATGTTGTTACTCTTAACTACTTCCCTCTTCTAGATGATGCCTATAATCAATTTCGTCACCGTATCTTCTCTAATGTGACACCAACACCCTATCGTAGACATCCGTATCGGGGCGTCTAGGACCTGGATAACATCGGGATGAAATAGCCCATGCAAAACCGAACAGTAAAAACAAAAAAAACTTGTGTTTTTTGCATACTTGTTTGTTACTTTGGGTTAGTCGTTTTGGGGGTCGAGAGTTTCAACACGTGTGAGGGGATGTGTGCGTACATTAAAATTTATATAGATCGTGAGAAAGTGAAGTAATTTCATCTTAGATCCCAAAGAGATTTTCAATGCTTTCTAAACGGCCTCAATCGGAGCTTGTTCTTATTCATGTTGTTACTCTTAACTACTTCCCTCTTCTAGATGATGCCTATAATCAATTTCGTCACCGTATCTTCTCTAATGTGACACCAACACCCTATCGTAGACATCCGTATCTGGGGCGTCTAGGACCTGGATAACATCGGGATGAAATAGCCCATGCAAAACCGAGCAGTAAAAACAAAAAAAACTTGTGTTTTTTGCATACTTGTTTGTTACTTTGGGTTAGTCGTTTTGGGGGTCGAGAGTTTCAACACGTGTGAGGGGATGTGTGCGTACATTAAAATTTATATAGATCGTGAGAAAGTGAAGTAATTTCATCTTAGATCCCAAAGAGATTTTCAATGCTTTCTAAACGGCCTCAATCGGAGCTTGTTCTTATTCATGTTGTTACTCTTAACTACTTCCCTCTTCTAGATGATGCCTATAATCAATTTCGTCACCGTATCTTCTCTAATGTGACACCAACACCCTATCGTAGACATCCGTATACGGGCGTCTAGGACCTGGATAGCATCGGGATGAAATAGCCCATGCAAAACCGAACAGTAAAACAAAAAAAAAAACTTGTGTTTTTTGCATACTTGTTTGTTACTTTGGGTTAGTCGTTTTGGGGGTCGAGAGTTTCAACACGTGTGAGGGGATGTGTGCGTACATTAAAATTTATATAGATCGTGAGAAAGTGAAGTAATTTCATCTTAGATCCCAAAGAGATTTTCAATGCTTTCTAAACGGCCTCAATCGGAGCTTGTTCTTATTCATGTTGTTACTCTTAACTACTTCCCTCTTCTAGATGATGCCTATAATCAATTTCGTCACCGTATCTTCTCTAATGTGACACCAACACCCTATCGTGGACATCCGTATCTGGGGCGTCTAGGACCTGGATAGCATCGGGATGAAATAGCCCATGCAAAACCGAACAGTAAAAACAAAAAAAAAACTTGTGTTTTTTGCATACTTGTTTGTTACTTTGGGTTAGTCGTTTTGGGGGTCGAGAGTTTCAACACGTGTGAGGGGATGTGTGCGTACATTAAAATTTATATAGATCGTGAGAAAGTGAAGTAATTTCATCTTAGATCCCAAAGAGATTTTCAATGCTTTCTAAACGGCCTCAATCGGAGCTTGTTCTTATTCATGTTGTTACTCTTAACTACTTCCCTCTTCTAGATGATGCCTATAATCAATTTCGTCACCGTATCTTCTCTAATGTGACACCAACACCCTATCGTAGACATCCGTATCTGGGGCGTCTAGGAACTGTATATCATCGGGATGAAATAGCCCATGCAAAACCGAACAGTAAAAACAAAAAAAACTTGTGTTTTTTGCATACTTGTTTGTTACTTTGGGTTAGTCGTTTTGGGGGTCGAGAGTTTCAACACGTGTGAGGGGATGTGTGCGTACATTAAAATTTATATAGATCGTGAGAAAGTGAAGTAATTTCATCTTAGATCCCAAAGAGATTTTCAATGCTTTCTAAACGGCCTCAATCGGAGCTTGTTCTTATTCATGTTGTTACTCTTAACTACTTCCCTCTTCTAGATGATGCCTATAATCAATTTCGTCACCGTATCTTCTCTAATGTGACACCAACACCCTATCGTAGACATCCGTATCTGGGGCGTCTAGGACCTGGATAACATCGGGATGAAATAGCCCATGCAAAACCGAGCAGTAAAAACAAAAAAAACTTGTGTTTTTTGCATACTTGTTTGTTACTTTGGGTTAGTCGTTTTGGGGTCGAGAGTTTCAACACGTGTGAGGGGATGTGTGCGTACATTAAAATTTATATAGATCGTGAGAAAGTGAAGTAATTTCATCTTAGATCCCAAAGAGATTTTCAATGCTTTCTAAACGGCCTCAATCGGAGCTTGTTCTTATTCATGTTGTTACTCTTAACTACTTCCCTCTTCTAGATGATGCCTATAATCAATTTCGTCACCGTATCTTCTCTAATGTGACACCAACACCCTATCGTAGACATCCGTATCAGGGCGTCTAGGACCTGGATAGCATCGGGATGAAATAGCCCATGCAAAACCGAACAGTAAAAACAAAAAAAAAACTTGTGTTTTTTGCATACTTGTTTGTTACTTTGGGTTAGTCGTTTTGGGGGTCGAGAGTTTCAACACGTGTGAGGGGATGTGTGCGTACATTAAAATTTATATAGATCGTGAGAAAGTGAAGTAATTTCATCTTAGATCCCAAAGAGATTTTCAATGCTTTCTAAACGGCCTCAATCGGAGCTTGTTCTTATTCATGTTGTTACTCTTAACTACTTCCCTCTTCTAGATGATGCCTATAATCAATTTCGTCACCGTATCTTCTCTAATGTGACACCAACACCCTATCGTAGACATCCGTATCTGGGGCGTCTAGGACCTGGATAGCATCGGGATGAAATAGCCCATGCAAAACCGAACAGTAAAAACAAAAAAAACTTGTGTTTTTTGCATACTTGTTTGTTACTTTGGGTTAGTCGTTTTGGGGGTCGAGAGTTTCAACACGTGTGAGGGGATGTGTGCGTACATTAAAATTTATATAGATCGTGAGAAAGTGAAGTAATTTCATCTTAGATCCCAAAGAGATTTTCAATGCTTTCTAAACGGCCTCAATCGGAGCTTGTTCTTATTCATGTTGTTACTCTTAACTACTTCCCTCTTCTAGATGATGCCTATAATCAATTTCGTCACCGTATCTTCTCTAATGTGACACCAACACCCTATCGTAGACATCCGTATCTGGGGCGTCTAGGACCTGGATATCATCGGGATGAAATAGCCCATGCAAAACCGAACAGTAAAAACAAAAAAAAACTTGTGTTTTTTGCATACTTGTTTGTTACTTTGGGTTAGTCGTTTTGGGGGTCGAGAGTTTCAACACGTGTGAGGGGATGTGTGCGTACATTAAAATTTATATAGATCGTGAGAAAGTGAAGTAATTTCATCTTAGATCCCAAAGAGATTTTCAATGCTTTCTAAACGGCCTCAATCGGAGCTTGTTCTTATTCATGTTGTTACTCTTAACTACTTCCCTCTTCTAGATGATGCCTATAATCAATTTCGTCACCGTATCTTCTCTAATGTGACACCAACACCCTATCGTGAACATCCGTATCTGGGCGTCTAGGACCTGGATAGCATCGGGATGAAATAGCCCATGCAAAACCGAACATTAAAAACAAAAAAAACTTGTGTTTTTTGCATACTTGTTTGTTACTTTGGGTTAGTCGTTTTGGGGGTCGAGAGTTTCAACACGTGTGAGGGGATGTGTGCGTACATTAAAATTTATATAGATCGTGAGAAAGTGAAGTAATTTCATCTTAGATCCCAAAGAGATTTTCAATGCTTTCTAAACGGCCTCAATCGGAGCTTGTTCTTATTCATGTTGTTACTCTTAACTACTTCCCTCTTCTAGATGATGCCTATAATCAATTTCGTCACCGTATCTTCTCTAATGTGACACCAACACCCTATCGTAGACATCCGTATCGGGCGTCTAGGACCTGGATAACATCGGGATGAAATAGCCCATGCAAAACCGAACAGTAAAAACAAAAAAAACTTGTGTTTTTTGCATACTTGTTTGTTACTTTGGGTTAGTCGTTTTGGGGTCGAGAGTTTCAACACGTGTGAGGGGATGTGTGCGTACATTAAAATTTATATAGATCGTGAGAAAGTGAAGTAATTTCATCTTAGATCCCAAAGAGATTTTCAATGCTTTCTAAACGGCCTCAATCGGAGCTTGTTCTTATTCATGTTGTTACTCTTAACTACTTCCCTCTTCTAGATGATGCCTATAATCAATTTCGTCACCGTATCTTCTCTAATGTGACACCAACACCCTATCGTAGACATGCGTATCAGGGTCTCCCAGGACATGGAGTTCTTCTGGATGTATTAGCCCATTCAAAACAGACCAGTAAAAACAAAAAAAAAACTTGTGTTTTTTGCATACTTGTTTGTTACTTTGGGTTAGTCGTTTTGGGGTCGAGAGTTTCAACACGTGTGAGGGGATGTGTGCGTACATTAAAATTTATATAGATCGTGAGAAAGTGAAGTAATTTCATCTTAGATCCCAAAGAGATTTTCAATGCTTTCTAAACGGCCTCAATCGGAGCTTGTTCTTATTCATGTTGTTACTCTTAACTACTTCCCTCTTCTAGATGATGCCTATAATCAATTTCGTCACCGTATCTTCTCTAATGTGACACCAACACCCTATCGTAGACATCCGTATACTGGGGGCGTCTAGGACCTGGATAACATCGGGATGAAATAGCCCATGCAAAACCGAACGGTAAAAACAAAAAAAACTTGTGTTTTTTGCATACTTGTTTGTTACTTTGGGTTAGTCGTTTTGGGGGTCGAGAGTTTCAACACGTGTGAGGGGATGTGTGCGTACATTAAAATTTATATAGATCGTGAGAAAGTGAAGTAATTTCATCTTAGATCCCAAAGAGATTTTCAATGCTTTCTAAACGGCCTCAATCGGAGCTTGTTCTTATTCATGTTGTTACTCTTAACTACTTCCCTCTTCTAGATGATGCCTATAATCAATTTCGTCACCGTATCTTCTCTAATGTGACACCAACACCCTATCGTAGACATCCGTATCGGGGCGTCTAGGACCTGGATAACATCGGGATGAAATAGCCCATGCAAAACCGAACAGTAAAAACAAAAAAAAACTTGTGTTTTTTGCATACTTGTTTGTTACTTTGGGTTAGTCGTTTTGGGGGTCGAGAGTTTCAACACGTGTGAGGGGATGTGTGCGTACATTAAAATTTATATAGATCGTGAGAAAGTGAAGTAATTTCATCTTAGATCCCAAAGAGATTTTCAATGCTTTCTAAACGGCCTCAATCGGAGCTTGTTCTTATTCATGTTGTTACTCTTAACTACTTCCCTCTTCTAGATGATGCCTATAATCAATTTCGTCACCGTATCTTCTCTAATGTGACACCAACACCCTATCGTGAACATCCGTATACGGGCGTCTAGGACCTGGATAACATCGGGATGAAATAGCCCATGCAAAACCGAACAGTAAAAACAAAAAAAACTTGTGTTTTTTGCATACTTGTTTGTTACTTTGGGTTAGTCGTTTTGGGGTCGAGAGTTTCAACACGTGTGAGGGGATGTGTGCGTACACTAAAATTTATATAGATCGTGAGAAAGTGAAGTAATTTCATCTTAGATCCCAAAGAGATTTTCAATGCTTTCTAAACGGCCTCAATCGGAGCTTGTTCTTATTCATGTTGTTACTCTTAACTACTTCCCTCTTCTAGATGATGCCTATAATCAATTTCGTCACCGTATCTTCTCTAATGTGACACCAACACCCTATCGTAGACATCCGTATCTGGGGCGTCTAGGACCTGGATAGCATCGGGATGAAATAGCCCATGCAAAACCGAACAGTAAAAACAAAAAAAACTTGTGTTTTTTGCATACTTGTTTGTTACTTTGGGTTAGTCGTTTTGGGGGTCGAGAGTTTCAACACGTGTGAGGGGATGTGTGCGTACATTAAAATTTATATAGATCGTGAGAAAGTGAAGTAATTTCATCTTAGATCCCAAAGAGATTTTCAATGCTTTCTAAACGGCCTCAATCGGAGCTTGTTCTTATTCATGTTGTTACTCTTAACTACTTCCCTCTTCTAGATGATGCCTATAATCAATTTCGTCACCGTATCTTCTCTAATGTGACACCAACACCCTATCGTAGACATCCGTATCTGGGGCGTCTAGGACCTGGATAACATCGGGATGAAATAGCCCATGCAAAACCGAACAGTAAAAACAAAAAAAACTTGTGTTTTTTGCATACTTGTTTGTTACTTTGGGTTAGTCGTTTTGGGGTCGAGAGTTTCAACACGTGTGAGGGGATGTGTGCGTACATTAAAATTTATATAGATCGTGAGAAAGTGAAGTAATTTCATCTTAGATCCCAAAGAGATTTTCAATGCTTTCTAAACGGCCTCAATCGGAGCTTGTTCTTATTCATGTTGTTACTCTTAACTACTTCCCTCTTCTAGATGATGCCTATAATCAATTTCGTCACCGTATCTTCTCTAATGTGACACCAACACCCTATCGTGAACATCCGTATCGGGCGTCTAGGACCTGGATAACATCGGGATGAAATAGCCCATGCAAAACCGACCAGTCAAAACAAAAAAAAAACTTGTGTTTTTTGCATACTTGTTTGTTACTTTGGGTTAGTCGTTTTGCGGGTCGAGAGTTTCAACACGTGTGAGGGGATGTGTGCGTACACTAAAATTTATATAGATCGTGAGAAAGTGAAGTAATTTCATCTTAGATCCCAAAGAGATTTTCAATGCTTTCTAAACGGCCTCAATCGGAGCTTGTTCTTATTCATGTTGTTACTCTTAACTACTTCCCTCTTCTAGATGATGCCTATAATCAATTTCGTCACCGTATCTTCTCTAATGTGACACCAACACCCTATCGTAGACATCCGTATCTGGGCGTCTAGGACCTGGATAACATCGGGATGAAATAGCCCATGCAAAACCGAGCAGTAAAAACAAAAAAACTTGTGTTTTTTGCATACTTGTTTGTTACTTTGGGTTAGTCGTTTTGGGGGTCGAGAGTTTCAACACGTGTGAGGGGATGTGTGCGTACATTAAAATTTATATAGATCGTGAGAAAGTGAAGTAATTTCATCTTAGATCCCAAAGAGATTTTCAATGCTTTCTAAACGGCCTCAATCGGAGCTTGTTCTTATTCATGTTGTTACTCTTAACTACTTCCCTCTTCTAGATGATGCCTATAATCAATTTCGTCACCGTATCTTCTCTAATGTGACACCAACACCCTATCGTGAACATCCGTATCTGGGGCGTCTAGGACCTGGATAACATCGGGATGAAATAGCCCATGCAAAACCGAACAGTAAAAACAAAAAAACTTGTGTTTTTTGCATACTTGTTTGTTACTTTGGGTTAGTCGTTTTGGGGTCGAGAGTTTCAACACGTGTGAGGGGATGTGTGCGTACATTAAAATTTATATAGATCGTGAGAAAGTGAAGTAATTTCATCTTAGATCCCAAAGAGATTTTCAATGCTTTCTAAACGGCCTCAATCGGAGCTTGTTCTTATTCATGTTGTTACTCTTAACTACTTCCCTCTTCTAGATGATGCCTATAATCAATTTCGTCACCGTATCTTCTCTAATGTGACACCAACACCCTATCGTAGACATCCGTATCTGGGCGTCTAGGACCTGGATAACATCGGGATGAAATAGCCCATGCAAAACCGAACAGTACAAACAAAAAAAACTTGTGTTTTTTGCATACTTGTTTGTTACTTTGGGTTAGTCGTTTTGGGGTCGAGAGTTTCAACACGTGTGAGGGGATGTGTGCGTACACTAAAATTTATATAGATCGTGAGAAAGTGAAGTAATTTCATCTTAGATCCCAAAGAGATTTTCAATGCTTTCTAAACGGCCTCAATCGGAGCTTGTTCTTATTCATGTTGTTACTCTTAACTACTTCCCTCTTCTAGATGATGCCTATAATCAATTTCGTCACCGTATCTTCTCTAATGTGACACCAACACCCTATCGTAGACATCCGTATCTGGGGCGTCTAGGACCTGGATAGCATCGGGATGAAATAGCCCATGCAAAACCGAACAGTAAAAACAAAAAAAAAACTTGTGTTTTTTGCATACTTGTTTGTTACTTTGGGTTAGTCGTTTTGGGGTCGAGAGTTTCAACACGTGTGAGGGGATGTGTGCGTACATTAAAATTTATATAGATCGTGAGAAAGTGAAGTAATTTCATCTTAGATCCCAAAGAGATTTTCAATGCTTTCTAAACGGCCTCAATCGGAGCTTGTTCTTATTCATGTTGTTACTCTTAACTACTTCCCTCTTCTAGATGATGCCTATAATCAATTTCGTCACCGTATCTTCTCTAATGTGACACCAACACCCTATCGTAGACATCCGTATCTGGGGCGTCTAGGACCTGGATATCATCGGGATGAAATAGCCCATGCAAAACCGAACAGTAAAAACAAAAAAACTTTTGTTTTTTGCATACTTGTTTGTTACTTTGGGTTAGTCGTTTTGGGGTCGAGAGTTTCAACACGTGTGAGGGGATGTGTGCGTACATTAAAATTTATATAGATCGTGAGAAAGTGAAGTAATTTCATCTTAGATCCCAAAGAGATTTTCAATGCTTTCTAAACGGCCTCAATCGGAGCTTGTTCTTATTCATGTTGTTACTCTTAACTACTTCCCTCTTCTAGATGATGCCTATAATCAATTTCGTCACCGTATCTTCTCTAATGTGACACCAACACCCTATCGTAGACATCCGTATCCGGGGCGTCTAGGACCTGGATAACATCGGGATGAAATAGCCCATGCAAAACCGAACAGTAAAAACAAAAAAAACTTGTGTTTTTTGCATACTTGTTTGTTACTTTGGGTTAGTCGTTTTGGGGGTCGAGAGTTTCAACACGTGTGAGGGGATGTGTGCGTACATTAAAATTTATATAGATCGTGAGAAAGTGAAGTAATTTCATCTTAGATCCCAAAGAGATTTTCAATGCTTTCTAAACGGCCTCAATCGGAGCTTGTTCTTATTCATGTTGTTACTCTTAACTACTTCCCTCTTCTAGATGATGCCTATAATCAATTTCGTCACCGTATCTTCTCTAATGTGACACCAACACCCTATAAATGAACATCCGTATCTGGGCGTCTAGGACCTGGATAACATCGGGATGAAATAGCCCATGCAAAACCGAGCAGTAAAAACAAAAAAAAAACTTGTGTTTTTTGCATACTTGTTTGTTACTTTGGGTTAGTCGTTTTGGGGGTCGAGAGTTTCAACACGTGTGAGGGGATGTGTGCGTACATTAAAATTTATATAGATCGTGAGAAAGTGAAGTAATTTCATCTTAGATCCCAAAGAGATTTTCAATGCTTTCTAAACGGCCTCAATCGGAGCTTGTTCTTATTCATGTTGTTACTCTTAACTACTTCCCTCTTCTAGATGATGCCTATAATCAATTTCGTCACCGTATCTTCTCTAATGTGACACCAACACCCTATCGTAGACATCCGTATACGGGGCGTCTAGGACCTGGATAACATCGGGATGAAATAGCCCATGCAAAACCGAACAGTAAAAACAAAAAAAACTTGTGTTTTTTGCATACTTGTTTGTTACTTTGGGTTAGTCGTTTTGGGGGTCGAGAGTTTCAACACGTGTGAGGGGATGTGTGCGTACATTAAAATTTATATAGATCGTGAGAAAGTGAAGTAATTTCATCTTAGATCCCAAAGAGATTTTCAATGCTTTCTAAACGGCCTCAATCGGAGCTTGTTCTTATTCATGTTGTTACTCTTAACTACTTCCCTCTTCTAGATGATGCCTATAATCAATTTCGTCACCGTATCTTCTCTAATGTGACACCAACACCCTATCGTAGACATCCGTATCAGGGCGTCTAGGACCTGGATAACATCGGGATGAAATAGCCCATGCAAAACCGAACAGTAAAAACAAAAAAACTTGTGTTTTTTGCATACTTGTTTGTTACTTTGGGTTAGTCGTTTTGGGGTCGAGAGTTTCAACACGTGTGAGGGGATGTGTGCGTACATTAAAATTTATATAGATCGTGAGAAAGTGAAGTAATTTCATCTTAGATCCCAAAGAGATTTTCAATGCTTTCTAAACGGCCTCAATCGGAGCTTGTTCTTATTCATGTTGTTACTCTTAACTACTTCCCTCTTCTAGATGATGCCTATAATCAATTTCGTCACCGTATCTTCTCTAATGTGACACCAACACCCTATCGTAGACATCCGTATCGGGGCGTCTAGGACCTGGATAGCATCGGGATGAAATAGCCCATGCAAAACCGAGCAGTAAAAACAAAAAAAACTTGTGTTTTTTGCATACTTGTTTGTTACTTTGGGTTAGTCGTTTTGGGGTCGAGAGTTTCAACACGTGTGAGGGGATGTGTGCGTACATTAAAATTTATATAGATCGTGAGAAAGTGAAGTAATTTCATCTTAGATCCCAAAGAGATTTTCAATGCTTTCTAAACGGCCTCAATCGGAGCTTGTTCTTATTCATGTTGTTACTCTTAACTACTTCCCTCTTCTAGATGATGCCTATAATCAATTTCGTCACATTATCTTCTCTAATGTGACACCAACACCCTATCGTGAACATCCGTATCTGGGGCGTCTAGGACCTGGATAGCATCGGGATGAAATAGCCCATGCAAAACCGAACAGTAAAAACAAAAAAACTTGTGTTTTTTGCATACTTGTTTGTTACTTTGGGTTAGTCGTTTTGGGGTCGAGAGTTTCAACACGTGTGAGGGGATGTGTGCGTACATTAAAATTTATATAGATCGTGAGAAAGTGAAGTAATTTCATCTTAGATCCCAAAGAGATTTTCAATGCTTTCTAAACGGCCTCAATCGGAGCTTGTTCTTATTCATGTTGTTACTCTTAACTACTTCCCTCTTCTAGATGATGCCTATAATCAATTTCGTCACCGTATCTTCTCTAATGTGACACCAACACCCTATCGTAGACATCCGTATCTGGGCGTCTAGGACCTGGATAACATCGGGATGAAATAGCCCATGCAAAACCGAACAGTAAAAACAAAAAAAAAACTTGTGTTTTTTGCATACTTGTTTGTTACTTTGGGTTAGTCGTTTTGGGGGTCGAGAGTTTCAACACGTGTGAGGGGATGTGTGCGTACATTAAAATTTATATAGATCGTGAGAAAGTGAAGTAATTTCATCTTAGATCCCAAAGAGATTTTCAATGCTTTCTAAACGGCCTCAATCGGAGCTTGTTCTTATTCATGTTGTTACTCTTAACTACTTCCCTCTTCTAGATGATGCCTATAATCAATTTCGTCACCGTATCTTCTCTAATGTGACACCAACACCCTATCGTAGACATCCGTATCTGGGCGTCTAGGACCTGGATAGCATCGGGATGAAATAGCCCATGCAAAACCGAGCAGTAAAAACAAAAAAACTTGTGTTTTTTGCATACTTGTTTGTTACTTTGGGTTAGTCGTTTTGGGGGTCGAGAGTTTCAACACGTGTGAGGGGATGTGTGCGTACACTAAAATTTATATAGATCGTGAGAAAGTGAAGTAATTTCATCTTAGATCCCAAAGAGATTTTCAATGCTTTCTAAACGGCCTCAATCGGAGCTTGTTCTTATTCATGTTGTTACTCTTAACTACTTCCCTCTTCTAGATGATGCCTATAATCAATTTCGTCACCGTATCTTCTCTAATGTGACACCAACACCCTATCGTAGACATCCGTATACTGGGCGTCTAGGACCTGGATAACATCGGGATGAAATAGCCCATGCAAAACCGAACGGTAAAAACAAAAAAAACTTGTGTTTTTTGCATACTTGTTTGTTACTTTGGGTTAGTCGTTTTGGGGGTCGAGAGTTTCAACACGTGTGAGGGGATGTGTGCGTACATTAAAATTTATATAGATCGTGAGAAAGTGAAGTAATTTCATCTTAGATCCCAAAGAGATTTTCAATGCTTTCTAAACGGCCTCAATCGGAGCTTGTTCTTATTCATGTTGTTACTCTTAACTACTTCCCTCTTCTAGATGATGCCTATAATCAATTTCGTCACCGTATCTTCTCTAATGTGACACCAACACCCTATCGTAGACATCCGTATCAGGGGCGTCTAGGACCTGGATAGCATCGGGATGAAATAGCCCATGCAAAACCGAACAGTAAAAACAAAAAAACTTGTGTTTTTTGCATACTTGTTTGTTACTTTGGGTTAGTCGTTTTGGGGGTCGAGAGTTTCAACACGTGTGAGGGGATGTGTGCGTACATTAAAATTTATATAGATCGTGAGAAAGTGAAGTAATTTCATCTTAGATCCCAAAGAGATTTTCAATGCTTTCTAAACGGCCTCAATCGGAGCTTGTTCTTATTCATGTTGTTACTCTTAACTACTTCCCTCTTCTAGATGATGCCTATAATCAATTTCGTCACCGTATCTTCTCTAATGTGACACCAACACCCTATCGTAGACATCCGTATCTGGGGCGTCTAGGACCTGGATAACATCGGGATGAAATAGCCCATGCAAAACCGAACAGTAAAAACAAAAAAAACTTGTGTTTTTTGCATACTTGTTTGTTACTTTGGGTTAGTCGTTTTGGGGTCGAGAGTTTCAACACGTGTGAGGGGATGTGTGCGTACACTAAAATTTATATAGATCGTGAGAAAGTGAAGTAATTTCATCTTAGATCCCAAAGAGATTTTCAATGCTTTCTAAACGGCCTCAATCGGAGCTTGTTCTTATTCATGTTGTTACTCTTAACTACTTCCCTCTTCTAGATGATGCCTATAATCAATTTCGTCACCGTATCTTCTCTAATGTGACACCAACACCCTATCGTAGACATCCGTATCAGGGCATCTAGGACCTGGATAGTATCGGGATGAAATAGCCCATGCAAAACCGAACAGTAAAAACAAAAAAAACTTGTGTTTTTTGCATACTTGTTTGTTACTTTGGGTTAGTCGTTTTGGGGGTCGAGAGTTTCAACACGTGTGAGGGGATGTGTGCGTACATTAAAATTTATATAGATCGTGAGAAAGTGAAGTAATTTCATCTTAGATCCCAAAGAGATTTTCAATGCTTTCTAAACGGCCTCAATCGGAGCTTGTTCTTATTCATGTTGTTACTCTTAACTACTTCCCTCTTCTAGATGATGCCTATAATCAATTTCGTCACCGTATCTTCTCTAATGTGACACCAACACCCTATCGTAGACATCCGTATCTGGGGCGTCTAGGACCTGGATAACATCGGGATGAAATAGCCCATGCAAAACCGAACAGTAAAAACAAAAAAACTTGTGTTTTTTGCATACTTGTTTGTTACTTTGGGTTAGTCGTTTTGGGGGTCGAGAGTTTCAACACGTGTGAGGGGATGTGTGCGTACACTAAAATTTATATAGATCGTGAGAAAGTGAAGTAATTTCATCTTAGATCCCAAAGAGATTTTCAATGCTTTCTAAACGGCCTCAATCGGAGCTTGTTCTTATTCATGTTGTTACTCTTAACTACTTCCCTCTTCTAGATGATGCCTATAATCAATTTCGTCACCGTATCTTCTCTAATGTGACACCAACACCCTATCGTAGACATCCGTATCTGGGGCGTCTAGGACCTGGATAACATCGGGATGAAATAGCCCATGCAAAACCGAACAGTAAAAACAAAAAAAACTTGTGTTTTTTGCATACTTGTTTGTTACTTTGGGTTAGTCGTTTTGGGGGTCGAGAGTTTCAACACGTGTGAGGGGATGTGTGCGTACATTAAAATTTATATAGATCGTGAGAAAGTGAAGTAATTTCATCTTAGATCCCAAAGAGATTTTCAATGCTTTCTAAACGGCCTCAATCGGAGCTTGTTCTTATTCATGTTGTTACTCTTAACTACTTCCCTCTTCTAGATGATGCCTATAATCAATTTCGTCACCGTATCTTCTCTAATGTGACACCAACACCCTATCGTAGACATCCGTGTCTGGGGCGTCTAGGACCTGGATAGCATCGGGATGAAATAGCCCATGCAAAACCGATCTGTAAAAACAAAAAAAACTTGTGTTTTTTGCATACTTGTTTGTTACTTTGGGTTAGTCGTTTTGGGGGTCGAGAGTTTCAACACGTGTGAGGGGATGTGTGCGTACATTAAAATTTATATAGATCGTGAGAAAGTGAAGTAATTTCATCTTAGATCCCAAAGAGATTTTCAATGCTTTCTAAACGGCCTCAATCGGAGCTTGTTCTTATTCATGTTGTTACTCTTAACTACTTCCCTCTTCTAGATGATGCCTATAATCAATTTCGTCACCGTATCTTCTCTAATGTGACACCAACACCCTATCGTAGACATCCGTATCTGGGGCGTCTAGGACCTGGATAGCATCGGGATGAAATAGCCCATGCAAAACCGAACAGTAAAAACAAAAAAAACTTTTTTTTTGTATACTTGTTTGTTACTTTGGGTTAGTCGTTTTGGGGGTCGAGAGTTTCAACACGTGTGAGGGGATGTGTGCGTACATTAAAATTTATATAGATCGTGAGAAAGTGAAGTAATTTCATCTTAGATCCCAAAGAGATTTTCAATGCTTTCTAAACGGCCTCAATCGGAGCTTGTTCTTATTCATGTTGTTACTCTTAACTACTTCCCTCTTCTAGATGATGCCTATAATCAATTTCGTCACCGTATCTTCTCTAATGTGACACCAACACCCTATCGTAGACATCCGTATCGGGGCGTCTAGGACCTGGATAACATCGGGATGAAATAGCCCATGCAAAACCGAAAAGTAAAAACAAAAAAAACTTGTGTTTTTTGCATACTTGTTTGTTACTTTGGGTTAGTCGTTTTGGGGGTCGAGAGTTTCAACACGTGTGAGGGGATGTGTGCGTACATTAAAATTTATATAGATCGTGAGAAAGTGAAGTAATTTCATCTTAGATCCCAAAGAGATTTTCAATGCTTTCTAAACGGCCTCAATCGGAGCTTGTTCTTATTCATGTTGTTACTCTTAACTACTTCCCTCTTCTAGATGATGCCTATAATCAATTTCGTCACCGTATCTTCTCTAATGTGACACCAACACCCTATCGTAGACATCCGTATCAGGGGCGTCTAGGACCTGGATAAGATCGGGATGAAATAGCCCATGCAAAACCGAACGGTAAAAACAAAAAAAACTTGTGTTTTTTGCATACTTGTTTGTTACTTTGGGTTAGTCGTTTTGGGGGTCGAGAGTTTCAACACGTGTGAGGGGATGTGTGCGTACATTAAAATTTATATAGATCGTGAGAAAGTGAAGTAATTTCATCTTAGATCCCAAAGAGATTTTCAATGCTTTCTAAACGGCCTCAATCGGAGCTTGTTCTTATTCATGTTGTTACTCTTAACTACTTCCCTCTTCTAGATGATGCCTATAATCAATTTCGTCACCGTATCTTCTCTAATGTGACACCAACACCCTATCGTAGACATCCGTATCAGGGCGTCTAGGACCTGGATAGCATCGGAATGAAATAGCCCATGCAAAACCAAACAGTAAAAACAAAAAAACATGTGTTTTTTGCATACTTGTTTGTTACTTTGGGTTAGTCGTTTTGGGGGTCGAGAGTTTCAACACGTGTGAGGGGATGTGTGCGTACACTAAAATTTATATAGATCGTGAGAAAGTGAAGTAATTTCATCTTAGATCCCAAAGAGATTTTCAATGCTTTCTAAACGGCCTCAATCGGAGCTTGTTCTTATTCATGTTGTTACTCTTAACTACTTCCCTCTTCTAGATGATGCCTATAATCAATTTCGTCACCGTATCTTCTCTAATGTGACACCAACACCCTATCGTAGACATCCGTATCTGGGCGTCTAGGACCTGGATAACATCGGGATGAAATAGCCCATGCAAAACCGAACAGTAAAAACAAAAAAACTTGTGTTTTTTGCATACTTGTTTGTTACTTTGGGTTAGTCGTTTTGGGGGTCGAGAGTTTCAACACGTGTGAGGGGATGTGTGCGTACATTAAAATTTATATAGATCGTGAGAAAGTGAAGTAATTTCATCTTAGATCCCAAAGAGATTTTCAATGCTTTCTAAACGGCCTCAATCGGAGCTTGTTCTTATTCATGTTGTTACTCTTAACTACTTCCCTCTTCTAGATGATGCCTATAATCAATTTCGTCACCGTATCTTCTCTAATGTGACACCAACACCCTATCGTAGACATCCGTATCTGGGCGTCTAGGACCTGGATAACATCGGGATGAAATAGCCCATGCAAAACCGAACAGTAAAAACAAAAAAAACTTGTGTTTTTTGCATACTTGTTTGTTACTTTGGGTTAGTCGTTTTGGGGGTCGAGAGTTTCAACACGTGTGAGGGGATGTGTGCGTACATTAAAATTTATATAGATCGTGAGAAAGTGAAGTAATTTCATCTTAGATCCCAAAGAGATTTTCAATGCTTTCTAAACGGCCTCAATCGGAGCTTGTTCTTATTCATGTTGTTACTCTTAACTACTTCCCTCTTCTAGATGATGCCTATAATCAATTTCGTCACCGTATCTTCTCTAATGTGACACCAACACCCTATCGTAGACATCCGTATCTGGGGCGTCTAGGACCTGGATAGCATCGGGATGAAATAGCCCATGCAAAACCGAACAGTAAAAACAAAAAAAAACTTGTGTTTTTTGCATACTTGTTTGTTACTTTGGGTTAGTCGTTTTGGGGGTCGAGAGTTTCAACACGTGTGAGGGGATGTGTGCGTACACTAAAATTTATATAGATCGTGAGAAAGTGAAGTAATTTCATCTTAGATCCCAAAGAGATTTTCAATGCTTTCTAAACGGCCTCAATCGGAGCTTGTTCTTATTCATGTTGTTACTCTTAACTACTTCCCTCTTCTAGATGATGCCTATAATCAATTTCGTCACCGTATCTTCTCTAATGTGACACCAACACCCTATCGTAGACATCCGTATCTGGGGCGTCTAGGACCTGGATAGCATCGGGATGAAATAGCCCATGCAAAACCGAACAGTAAAAACAAAAAAAAACTTGTGTTTTTTGCATACTTGTTTGTTACTTTGGGTTAGTCGTTTTGGGGGTCGAGAGTTTCAACACGTGTGAGGGGATGTGTGCGTACACTAAAATTTATATAGATCGTGAGAAAGTGAAGTAATTTCATCTTAGATCCCAAAGAGATTTTCAATGCTTTCTAAACGGCCTCAATCGGAGCTTGTTCTTATTCATGTTGTTACTCTTAACTACTTCCCTCTTCTAGATGATGCCTATAATCAATTTCGTCACCGTATCTTCTCTAATGTGACACCAACACCCTATCGTAGACATCCGTATCTGGGGCGTCTAGGACCTGGATAGCATCGGGATGAAATAGCCCATGCAAAACCGAACAGTAAAAACAAAAAAACTTGTGTTTTTTGCATACTTGTTTGTTACTTTGGGTTAGTCGTTTTGGGGGTCGAGAGTTTCAACACGTGTGAGGGGATGTGTGCGTACACTAAAATTTATATAGATCGTGAGAAAGTGAAGTAATTTCATCTTAGATCCCAAAGAGATTTTCAATGCTTTCTAAACGGCCTCAATCGGAGCTTGTTCTTATTCATGTTGTTACTCTTAACTACTTCCCTCTTCTAGATGATGCCTATAATCAATTTCGTCACCGTATCTTCTCTAATGTGACACCAACACCCTATCGTAGACATCCGTATCTGGGGCGTCTAGGACCTGGATAACATCGGGATGAAATAGCCCATGCAAAACCGAACAGTAAAAACAAAAAAAAAACTTGTGTTTTTTGCATACTTGTTTGTTACTTTGGGTTAGTCGTTTTGGGGGTCGAGAGTTTCAACACGTGTGAGGGGATGTGTGCGTACATTAAAATTTATATAGATCGTGAGAAAGTGAAGTAATTTCATCTTAGATCCCAAAGAGATTTTCAATGCTTTCTAAACGGCCTCAATCGGAGCTTGTTCTTATTCATGTTGTTACTCTTAACTACTTCCCTCTTCTAGATGATGCCTATAATCAATTTCGTCACCGTATCTTCTCTAATGTGACACCAACACCCTATCGTAGACATCCGTATAAGGGGCGTCTAGGACCTGGATAGCATCGGGATGAAATAGCCCATGCAAAACCGAACAGTAAAAACAAAAAAAACTTGTGTTTTTTGCATACTTGTTTGTTACTTTGGGTTAGTCGTTTTGGGGGTCGAGAGTTTCAACACGTGTGAGGGGATGTGTGCGTACACTAAAATTTATATAGATCGTGAGAAAGTGAAGTAATTTCATCTTAGATCCCAAAGAGATTTTCAATGCTTTCTAAACGGCCTCAATCGGAGCTTGTTCTTATTCATGTTGTTACTCTTAACTACTTCCCTCTTCTAGATGATGCCTATAATCAATTTCGTCACCGTATCTTCTCTAATGTGACACCAACACCCTATCGTAGACATCCGTATCTGGGGCGTCTAGGACCTGGATAGCATCGGGATGAAATAGCCCATGCAAAACCGAACAGTAAAAACAAAAAAAACTTGTGTTTTTTGCATACTTGTTTGTTACTTTGGGTTAGTCATTTTGGGGGTCGAGAGTTTCAACACGTGTGAGGGGATGTGTGCGTACATTAAAATTTATATAGATCGTGAGAAAGTGAAGTAATTTCATCTTAGATCCCAAAGAGATTTTCAATGCTTTCTAAACGGCCTCAATCGGAGCTTGTTCTTATTCATGTTGTTACTCTTAACTACTTCCCTCTTCTAGATGATGCCTATAATCAATTTCGTCACCGTATCTTCTCTAATGTGACACCAACACCCTATCGTAGACATCCGTATCTGGGGCGTCTAGGACCTGGATAGCATCGGGATGAAATAGCCCATGCAAAACCGAACAGTAAAAACAAAAAAAAAACTTGTGTTTTTTGCATACTTGTTTGTTACTTTGGGTTAGTCGTTTTGGGGGTCGAGAGTTTCAACACGTGTGAGGGGATGTGTGCGTACATTAAAATTTATATAGATCGTGAGAAAGTGAAGTAATTTCATCTTAGATCCCAAAGAGATTTTCAATGCTTTCTAAACGGCCTCAATCGGAGCTTGTTCTTATTCATGTTGTTACTCTTAACTACTTCCCTCTTCTAGATGATGCCTATAATCAATTTCGTCACCGTATCTTCTCTAATGTGACACCAACACCCTATCGTAGACATCATCTCTGGGGGGGCGTCTAGGACCTGGATAACATCGGGATGTAATAGCCCATGCAAAACCGAACAGTAAAAACAAAAAAACTTGTGTTTTTTGCATACTTGTTTGTTACTTTGGGTTAGTCGTTTTGGGGTCGAGAGTTTCAACACGTGTGAGGGGATGTGTGCGTACATTAAAATTTATATAGATCGTGAGAAAGTGAAGTAATTTCATCTTAGATCCCAAAGAGATTTTCAATGCTTTCTAAACGGCCTCAATCGGAGCTTGTTCTTATTCATGTTGTTACTCTTAACTACTTCCCTCTTCTAGATGATGCCTATAATCAATTTCGTCACCGTATCTTCTCTAATGTGACACCAACACCCTATCGTAGACATCCGTATCAGGGGCGTCTAGGACCTGGATAGCATCGGGATGAAATAGCCCATGCAAAACCGAACAGTAAAAACAAAAAAAACTTGTTTTTTTTGCATACTTGTTTGTTACTTTGGGTTAGTCGTTTTGGGGTCGAGAGTTTCAACACGTGTGAGGGGATGTGTGCGTACACTAAAATTTATATAGATCGTGAGAAAGTGAAGTAATTTCATCTTAGATCCCAAAGAGATTTTCAATGCTTTCTAAACGGCCTCAATCGGAGCTTGTTCTTATTCATGTTGTTACTCTTAACTACTTCCCTCTTCTAGATGATGCCTATAATCAATTTCATCACCGTATCTTCTCTAATGTGACACCAACACCCTATCGTAGACATCCGTATCAGGGGCGTCTAGGACCTGGATAGCATCGGGATGAAATAGCCCATGCAAAACCGAACAGTAAAAACAAAAAAAACTTGTGTTTTTTGCATACTTGTTTGTTACTTTGGGTTAGTCATTTTGGGGGTCGAGAGTTTCAACACGTGTGAGGGGATGTGTGCGTACATTAAAATTTATATAGATCGTGAGAAAGTGAAGTAATTTCATCTTAGATCCCAAAGAGATTTTCAATGCTTTCTAAACGGCCTCAATCGGAGCTTGTTCTTATTCATGTTGTTACTCTTAACTACTTCCCTCTTCTAGATGATGCCTATAATCAATTTTGTCACCGTATCTTCTCTAATGTGACACCAACACCCTATCGTAGACATCCGTATCTGGGGCGTCTAGGACCTGGATAGCATCGGGATGAAATAGCCCATGCAAAACCGAACAGTAAAAACAAAAAAAAACTTGTGTTTTTTGCATACTTGTTTGTTACTTTGGGTTAGTCGTTTTGGGGGTCGAGAGGTTCAACACGTGTGAGGGGATGTGTGCGTACACTAAAATTTATATAGATCGTGAGAAAGTGAAGTAATTTCATCTTAGATCCCAAAGAGATTTTCAATGCTTTCTAAACGGCCTCAATCGGAGCTTGTTCTTATTCATGTTGTTACTCTTAACTACTTCCTCTTCTAGATGATGCCTATAATCAATTTCGTCACCGTATCTTCTCTAATGTGACACCAACACCCTATCGTAGACATCCATATCTGGGGCGTCTAGGACCTGGATAGCATCGGGATGAAATAGCCCATGCAAAACCGAACAGTAAAAACAAAAAAAAAAAACTTGTGTTTTGCATACTTGTTTGTTACTTTGGGTTAGTCGTTTTGGGGGTCGAGAGTTTCAACACGTGTGAGGGGATGTGTGCGTACATTAAAATTTATATAGATCGTGAGAAAGTGAAGTAATTTCATCTTAGATCCCAAAGAGATTTTCAATGCTTTCTAAACGGCCTCAATCGGAGCTTGTTCTTATTCATGTTGTTACTCTTAACTACTTCCCTCTTCTAGATGATGCCTATAATCAATTTCGTCACCGTATCTTCTCTAATGTGACACCAACACCCTATCGTAGACATCCGTATCTGGGGCGTCTAGGACCTGGATAGCATCGGGATGAAATAGCCCATGCAAAACCGAACAATAAAAACAATAAAAACTTGTGTTTTTTGCATACTTGTTTGTTACTTTGGGTTAGTCATTTTGGGGGTCGAGAGTTTCAACACGTGTGAGGGGATGTGTGCGTACACTAAAATTTATATAGATCGTGAGAAAGTGAAGTAATTTCATCTTAGATCCCAAAGAGATTTTCAATGCTTTCTAAATGGCCTCAATCGGAGCTTGTTCTTATTCATGTTGTTACTCTTAACTACTTCCCTCTTCTAGATGATGCCTATAATCAATTTCGTCACCGTATCTTCTCTAATGTGACACCAACACCCTATCGTAGACATCCGTATCCTGGGCGTCTAGGACCTGGATAGCATCGGGATGAAATAGCCCATGCAAAACCGAACAGTAAAAACAAAAAAAACTTGTTTTTTTTTGCATACTTGTTTGTTACTTTGGGTTAGTCGTTTTGGGGGTCGAGAGTTTCAACACGTGTGAGGGGATGTGTGCGTACACTAAAATTTATATAGATCGTGAGAAAGTGAAGTAATTTCATCTTAGATCCCAAAGAGATTTTCAATGCTTTCTAAACGGCCTCAATCGGAGCTTGTTCTTATTCATGTTGTTACTCTTAACTACTTCCCTCTTCTAGATGATGCCTATAATCAATTTCGTCACCGTATCTTCTCTAATGTGACACCAACACCCTATCGTAGACATCCGTATCTGGGGCGTCTAGGACCTGGATAGCATCGGGATGAAATAGCCCATGCAAAACCGAACAGTAAAAACAAAAAAAACTTGTGTTTTTTGCATACTTGTTTGTTACTTTGGGTTAGTCGTTTTGGGGGTCGAGAGTTTCAACACGTGTGAGGGGATGTGTGCGTACATTAAAATTTATATAGATCGTGAGAAAGTGAAGTAATTTCATCTTAGATCCCAAAGAGATTTTCAATGCTTTCTAAACGGCCTCAATCGGAGCTTGTTCTTATTCATGTTGTTACTCTTAACTACTTCCCTCTTCTAGATGATGCCTATAATCAATTTCGTCACCGTATCTTCTCTAATGTGACACCAACACCCTATCGTAGACATCCGTATCAGGGGCGTCTAGGACCTGGATAGCATCGGGATGAAATAGCCCATGCAAAACCGAACAGTAAAAACAAAAAAACTTGTTTTTTTGCATACTTGTTTGTTACTTTGGGTTAGTCATTTTGGGGGTCGAGAGTTTCAACACGTGTGAGGGGATGTGTGCGTACACTAAAATTTATATAGATCGTGAGAAAGTGAAGTAATTTCATCTTAGATCCCAAAGAGATTTTCAATGCTTTCAAAACGGCCTCAATCGGAGCTTGTTCTTATTCATGTTGTTACTCTTAACTACTTCCCTCTTCTAGATGATGCCTATAATCAATTTCGTCACCGTATCTTCTCTAATGTGACACCAACACCCTATCGTAGACATCCGTATAAGGGGCGTCTAGGACCTGGATAGCATCGGGATGAAATAGCCCATGCAAAACCGAACAGTAAAAACAAAAAAAACTTGTGTTTTTTGCATACTTGTTTGTTACTTTGGGTTAGTCATTTTGGGGGTCGAGAGTTTCAACACGTGTGAGGGGATGTGTGCGTACATTAAAATTTATATAGATCGTGAGAAAGTGAAGTAATTTCATCTTAGATCCCAAAGAGATTTTCAATGCTTTCTAAACGGCCTCAATCGGAGCTTGTTCTTATTCATGTTGTTACTCTTAACTACTTCCCTCTTCTAGATGATGCCTATAATCAATTTCGTCACCGTATCTTCTCTAATGTGACACCAACACCCTATCGTAGACATCCGTATCTGGGGCGTCTAGGACCTGGATAGCATCGGGATGAAATAGCCCATGCAAAACCGAACAGTAAAAACAAAAAAAAAACTTGTTTTTTTTTGCATGCTTGTTTGTTACTTTGGGTTAGTCGTTTTGGGGGTCGAGAGTTTCAACACGTGTGAGGGGATGTGGGCGTACACTAAAATTTATATAGATCGTGAGAAAGTGAAGTAATTTCATCTTAGATCCCAAAGAGATTTTCAATGCTTTCTAAACGGCCTCAATCGGAGCTTGTTCTTATTCATGTTGTTACTCTTAACTACTTCCCTCTTCTAGATGATGCCTATAATCAATTTCGTCACCGTATCTTCTCTAATGTGACACCAACACCCTATCGTAGACATCCGTATACCGGGGGCCTCTAGGACCTGGATAGCATCGGGATGAAATAGCCCATGCAAAACCGAACGGTAAAAACAAAAAAAAAACTTGTGTTTTTTGCATACTTGTTTGTTACTTTGGGTTAGTCGTTTTGGGGGTCGAGAGTTTCAACACGTGTGAGGGGATGTGTGCGTACATTAAAATTTATATAGATCGTGAGAAAGTGAAGTAATTTCATCTTAGATCCCAAAGAGATTTTCAATGCTTTCTAAACGGCCTCAATCGGAGCTTGTTCTTATTCATGTTGTTACTCTTAACTACTTCCCTCTTCTAGATGATGCCTATAATCAATTTTGTCACCGTATCTTCTCTAATGTGACACCAACACCCTATCGTAGACATCCGTATCTGGGGCGTCTAGGACCTGGATAGCATCGGGATGAAATAGCCCATGCAAAACCGAACAGTAAAAACAAAAAAAAACTTGTTTTTTTTTGCATACTTGTTTGTTACTTTGGGTTAGTCGTTTTGGGGGTCGAGAGGTTCAACACGTGTGAGGGGATGTGTGCGTACACTAAAATTTATATGGATCGTGAGAAAGTGAAGTAATTTCATCTTAGATCCCAAAGAGATTTTCAATGCTTTCTAAACGGCCTCAATCGGAGCTTGTTCTTATTCATGTTGTTACTCTTAACTACTTCCCTCTTCTAGATGATGCCTATAATCAATTTCGTCACCGTATCTTCTCTAATGTGACACCAACACCCTATCGTAGACATCCATATCTGGGGCGTCTAGGACCTGGATAGCATCGGGATGAAATAGCCCATGCAAAACCGAACAGTAAAAACAAAAAAAAAACTTGTGTTTTTTGCATACTTGTTTGTTACTTTGGGTTAGTCGTTTTGGGGGTCGAGAGTTTCAACACGTGTGAGGGGATGTGTGCGTACATTAAAATTTATATAGATCGTGAGAAAGTGAAGTAATTTCATCTTAGATCCCAAAGAGATTTTCAATGCTTTCTAAACGGCCTCAATCGGAGCTTGTTCTTATTCATGTTGTTACTCTTAACTACTTCCCTCTTCTAGATGATGCCTATAATCAATTTCGTCACCGTATCTTCTCTAATGTGACACCAACACCCTATCGTAGACATCCGTATCTGGGGCGTCTAGGACCTGGATAGCATCGGGATGAAATAGCCCATGCAAAACCGAACAATAAAAACAAAAAAAACTTGTTTTTTTTGCATACTTGTTTGTTACTTTGGGTTAGTCATTTTGGGGGTCGAGAGTTTCAACACGTGTGAGGGGATGTGTGCGTACACTAAAATTTATATAGATCGTGAGAAAGTGAAGTAATTTCATCTTAGATCCCAAAGAGATTTTCAATGCTTTCTAAATGGCCTCAATCGGAGCTTGTTCTTATTCATGTTGTTACTCTTAACTACTTCCCTCTTCTAGATGATGCCTATAATCAATTTCGTCACCGTATCTTCTCTAATGTGACACCAACACCCTATCGTAGACATCCGTATCAGGGGCGTCTAGGACCTGGATAGCATCGGGATGAAATAGCCCATGCAAAACCGAACAGTAAAAACAAAAAAAAAACTTGTGTTTTTTGCATACTTGTTTGTTACTTTGGGTTAGTCGTTTTGGGGGTCGAGAGTTTCAACACGTGTGAGGGGATGTGTGCGTACATTAAAATTTATATAGATCGTGAGAAAGTGAAGTAATTTCATCTTAGATCCCAAAGAGATTTTCAATGCTTTCTAAACGGCCTCAATCGGAGCTTGTTCTTATTCATGTTGTTACTCTTAACTACTTCCTCTTCTAGATGATGCCTATAATCAATTTTGTCACCGTATCTTCTCTAATGTGACACCAACACCCTATCGTAGACATCCGTATCTGGGGCGTCTAGGACCTGGATAGCATCGGGATGAAATAGCCCATGCAAAACCGAACAGTAAAAACAAAAAAAAACTTGTTTTTTTTTGCATACTTGTTTGTTACTTTGGGTTAGTCGTTTTGGGGGTCGAGAGGTTCAACACGTGTGAGGGGATGTGTGCGTACACTAAAATTTATATGGATCGTGAGAAAGTGAAGTAATTTCATCTTAGATCCCAAAGAGATTTTCAATGCTTTCTAAACGGCCTCAATCGGAGCTTGTTCTTATTCATGTTGTTACTCTTAACTACTTCCCTCTTCTAGATGATGCCTATAATCAATTTCGTCACCGTATCTTCTCTAATGTGACACCAACACCCTATCGTAGACATCCATATTAGGGGCGTCTAGGACCTGGATAGCATCGGGATGAAATAGCCCATGCAAAACCGAACAGTAAAAACAAAAAAAACTTGTTTTTTTTGCATACTTGTTTGTTACTTTGGGTTAGTCGTTTTGGGGGTCGAGAGTTTCAACACGTGTGAGGGGATGTGTGCGTACATTAAAATTTATATAGATCGTGAGAAAGTGAAGTAATTTCATCTTAGATCCCAAAGAGATTTTCAATGCTTTCTAAACGGCCTCAATCGGAGCTTGTTCTTATTCATGTTGTTACTCTTAACTACTTCCCTCTTCTAGATGATGCCTATAATCAATTTCGTCACCGTATCTTCTCTAATGTGACACCAACACCCTATCGTAGACATCCGTATACGGGCGTCTAGGACCTGGATAGCATCGGGATGAAATAGCCCATGCAAAACCGAACAATAAAAACAAAAAACTTGTTTTTTTGCATACTTGTTTGTTACTTTGGGTTAGTCATTTTGGGGGTCGAGAGTTTCAACACGTGTGAGGGGATGTGTGCGTACACTAAAATTTATATAGATCGTGAGAAAGTGAAGTAATTTCATCTTAGATCCCAAAGAGATTTTCAATGCTTTCTAAATGGCCTCAATCGGAGCTTGTTCTTATTCATGTTGTTACTCTTAACTACTTCCCTCTTCTAGATGATGCCTATAATCAATTTCGTCACCGTATCTTCTCTAATGTGACACCAACACCCTATCGTAGACATCCGTATCTGGGGCGTCTAGGACCTGGATAGCATCGGGATGAAATAGCCCATGCAAAACCGAACAGTAAAAACAAAAAAAAAGTTTTTTTTTTGCATAATTTTTTGTTAATTTGGGTTAGTGATTTTTGGGGTCGAGAGTTTCAACACGTGTGAGGGGATGTGTGCGTACACTAAAATTTATATAGATCGTGAGAAAGTGAAGTAATTTCATCTTAGATCCCAAAGAGATTTTCAATGCTTTCTAAACGGCCTCAATCGGAGCTTGTTCTTATTCATGTTGTTACTCTTAACTACTTCCCTCTTCTAGATGATGCCTATAATCAATTTCGTCACCGTATCTTCTCTAATGTGACACCAACACCCTATCGTAGACATCCGTATCAGGGGCGTCTAGGACCTGGATAGCATCGGGATGAAATAGCCCATGCAAAACCGAACAGTAAAAACAAAAAAAAACTTGTGTTTTTTGCATACTTGTTTGTTACTTTGGGTTAGTCGTTTTGGGGGTCGAGAGTTTCAACACGTGTGAGGGGATGTGTGCGTACATTAAAATTTATATAGATCGTGAGAAAGTGAAGTAATTTCATCTTAGATCCCAAAGAGATTTTCAATGCTTTCTAAACGGCCTCAATCGGAGCTTGTTCTTATTCATGTTGTTACTCTTAACTACTTCCCTCTTCTAGATGATGCCTATAATCAATTTCGTCACCGTATCTTCTCTAATGTGACACCAACACCCTATCGTAGACATCCGTATATGGGGCGTCTAGGACCTGGATAGCATCGGGATGAAATAGCCCATGCAAAACCGAACAGTAAAAACCAAAAAAACTTGTTTTTTTTGCATACTTGTTTGTTACTTTGGGTTAGTCATTTTGGGGGTCGAGAGTTTCAACACGTGTGAGGGGATGTGTGCGTACACTAAAATTTATATAGATCGTGAGAAAGTGAAGTAATTTCATCTTAGATCCCAAAGAGATTTTCAATGCTTTCAAAACGGCCTCAATCGGAGCTTGTTCTTATTCATGTTGTTACTCTTAACTACTTCCCTCTTCTAGATGATGCCTATAATCAATTTCGTCACCGTATCTTCTCTAATGTGACACCAACACCCTATCGTAGACATCCGTATCTGGGCGTCTAGGACCTGGATAGCATCGGGATGAAATAGCCCATGCAAAACCGAACAGTAAAAACAAAAAAACTTGTGTTTTTTGCATACTTGTTTGTTACTTTGGGTTAGTCATTTTGGGGGTCGAGAGTTTCAACACGTGTGAGGGGATGTGTGCGTACATTAAAATTTATATAGATCGTGAGAAAGTGAAGTAATTTCATCTTAGATCCCAAAGAGATTTTCAATGCTTTCTAAACGGCCTCAATCGGAGCTTGTTCTTATTCATGTTGTTACTCTTAACTACTTCCCTCTTCTAGATGATGCCTATAATCAATTTCGTCACCGTATCTTCTCTAATGTGACACCAACACCCTATCGTAGACATCCGTATCTGGGGCGTCTAGGACCTGGATAGCATCGGGATGAAATAGCCCATGCAAAACCGAACAGTAAAAACAAAAAAAAACTTGTTTTTTTTTGCATACTTGTTTGTTACTTTGGGTTAGTCGTTTTGGGGGTCGAGAGTTTCAACACGTGTGAGGGGATGTGGGCGTACACTAAAATTTATATAGATCGTGAGAAAGTGAAGTAATTTCATCTTAGATCCCAAAGAGATTTTCAATGCTTTCTAAACGGCCTCAATCGGAGCTTGTTCTTATTCATGTTGTTACTCTTAACTACTTCCCTCTTCTAGATGATGCCTATAATCAATTTCGTCACCGTATCTTCTCTAATGTGACACCAACACCCTATCGTAGACATCCGTATACCGGGGCGTCTAGTACCTGGATATCATCGGGTTTATATAGACCATGAAAAACCGAACAGTAAAAACAAAAAAAAACTTGTGTTTTTTGCATACTTGTTTGTTACTTTGGGTTAGTCGTTTTGGGGGTCGAGAGTTTCAACACGTGTGAGGGGATGTGTGCGTACATTAAAATTTATATAGATCGTGAGAAAGTGAAGTAATTTCATCTTAGATCCCAAAGAGATTTTCAATGCTTTCTAAACGGCCTCAATCGGAGCTTGTTCTTATTCATGTTGTTACTCTTAACTACTTCCCTCTTCTAGATGATGCCTATAATCAATTTTGTCACCGTATCTTCTCTAATGTGACACCAACACCCTATCGTAGACATCCGTATCTGGGGCGTCTAGGACCTGGATAGCATCGGGATGAAATAGCCCATGCAAAACCGAACAGTAAAAACAAAAAAAAACTTGTTTTTTTGCATACTTGTTTGTTACTTTGGGTTAGTCGTTTTGGGGGTCGAGAGGTTCAACACGTGTGAGGGGATGTGTGCGTACACTAAAATTTATATGGATCGTGAGAAAGTGAAGTAATTTCATCTTAGATCCCAAAGAGATTTTCAATGCTTTCTAAACGGCCTCAATCGGAGCTTGTTCTTATTCATGTTGTTACTCTTAACTACTTCCCTCTTCTAGATGATGCCTATAATCAATTTCGTCACCGTATCTTCTCTAATGTGACACCAACACCCTATCGTAGACATCCATATCTGGGGCGTCTAGGACCTGGATAGCATCGGGATGAAATAGCCCATGCAAAACCGAACAGTAAAAACAAAAAAAAACTTGTGTTTTTTGCATACTTGTTTGTTACTTTGGGTTAGTCGTTTTTGGGGGTCGAGAGTTTCAACACGTGTGAGGGGATGTGTGCGTACATTAAAATTTATATAGATCGTGAGAAAGTGAAGTAATTTCATCTTAGATCCCAAAGAGATTTTCAATGCTTTCTAAACGGCCTCAATCGGAGCTTGTTCTTATTCATGTTGTTACTCTTAACTACTTCCCTCTTCTAGATGATGCCTATAATCAATTTCGTCACCGTATCTTCTCTAATGTGACACCAACACCCTATCGTAGACATCCGTATCTGGGGCGTCTAGGACCTGGATAGCATCGGGATGAAATAGCCCATGCAAAACCGAACAATAAAAACAAAAAAACTTGTTTTTTTTGCATACTTGTTTGTTACTTTGGGTTAGTCATTTTGGGGGTCGAGAGTTTCAACACGTGTGAGGGGATGTGTGCGTACACTAAAATTTATATAGATCGTGAGAAAGTGAAGTAATTTCATCTTAGATCCCAAAGAGATTTTCAATGCTTTCTAAATGGCCTCAATCGGAGCTTGTTCTTATTCATGTTGTTACTCTTAACTACTTCCCTCTTCTAGATGATGCCTATAATCAATTTCGTCACCGTATCTTCTCTAATGTGACACCAACACCCTATCGTAGACATCCGTATCTGGGGCGTCTAGGACCTGGATAGCATCGGGATGAAATAGCCCATGCAAAACCGAACAGTAAAAACAAAAAAAAACTTGTTTTTTTTTGCATACTTGTTTGTTACTTTGGGTTAGTCGTTTTGGGGTCGAGAGTTTCAACACGTGTGAGGGGATGTGTGCGTACACTAAAATTTATATAGATCGTGAGAAAGTGAAGTAATTTCATCTTAGATCCCAAAGAGATTTTCAATGCTTTCTAAACGGCCTCAATCGGAGCTTGTTCTTATTCATGTTGTTACTCTTAACTACTTCCCTCTTCTAGATGATGCCTATAATCAATTTCGTCACCGTATCTTCTCTAATGTGACACCAACACCCTATCGTAGACATCCGTATCTGGGCGTCTAGGACCTGGATAGCATCGGGATGAAATAACCCATGCAAAACCGAACGGTAAAAACAAAAAAAAACTTGTGTTTTTTGCATACTTGTTTGTTACTTTGGGTTAGTCGTTTTGGGGTCGTGAGTTTCAACACGTGTGAGGGGATGTGTGCGTACATTAAAATTTATATAGATCGTGAGAAAGTGAAGTAATTTCATCTTAGATCCCAAAGAGATTTTCAATGCTTTCTAAACGGCCTCAATCGGAGCTTGTTCTTATTCATGTTGTTACTCTTAACTACTTCCCTCTTCTAGATGATGCCTATAATCAATTTTGTCACCGTATCTTCTCTAATGTGACACCAACACCCTATCGTAGACATCCGTATCTGGGGCGTCTAGGACCTGGATAGCATCGGGATGAAATAGCCCATGCAAAACCGAACAGTAAAAACAAAAAAAAACTTGTTTTTTTTGCATACTTGTTTGTTACTTTGGGTTAGTCGTTTTGGGGGTCGAGAGGTTCAACACGTGTGAGGGGATGTGTGCGTACACTAAAATTTATATGGATCGTGAGAAAGTGAAGTAATTTCATCTTAGATCCCAAAGAGATTTTCAATGCTTTCTAAACGGCCTCAATCGGAGCTTGTTCTTATTCATGTTGTTACTCTTAACTACTTCCCTCTTCTAGATGATGCCTATAATCAATTTCGTCACCGTATCTTCTCTAATGTGACACCAACACCCTATCGTAGACATCCATATAAGGGGCGTCTAGGACCTGGATAGCATCGGGATGAAATAGCCCATGCAAAACCGAACAGTAAAAACAAAAAAAACTTGTGTTTTTTGCATACTTGTTTGTTACTTTGGGTTAGTCGTTTTGGGGGTCGAGAGTTTCAACACGTGTGAGGGGATGTGTGCGTACATTAAAATTTATATAGATCGTGAGAAAGTGAAGTAATTTCATCTTAGATCCCAAAGAGATTTTCAATGCTTTCTAAACGGCCTCAATCGGAGCTTGTTCTTATTCATGTTGTTACTCTTAACTACTTCCCTCTTCTAGATGATGCCTATAATCAATTTCGTCACCGTATCTTCTCTAATGTGACACCAACACCCTATCGTAGACATCCGTATCTGGGCGTCTAGGACCTGGATAGCATCGGGATGAAATAGCCCATGCAAAACCGAACAGTAAAAACAAAAAAACTTGTTTTTTTTGCATACTTGTTTGTTACTTTGGGTTAGTCATTTTGGGGGTCGAGAGTTTCAACACGTGTGAGGGGATGTGTGCGTACACTAAAATTTATATAGATCGTGAGAAAGTGAAGTAATTTCATCTTAGATCCCAAAGAGATTTTCAATGCTTTCTAAATGGCCTCAATCGGAGCTTGTTCTTATTCATGTTGTTACTCTTAACTACTTCCCTCTTCTAGATGATGCCTATAATCAATTTCGTCACCGTATCTTCTCTAATGTGACACCAACACCCTATCGTAGACATCCGTATCTGGGGCGTCTAGGACCTGGATAGCATCGGGATGAAATAGCCCATGCAAAACCGAACAGTAAAAACAAAAAAAACTCTTTTTTTTGCATACTTGTTTGTTACTTTGGGTTAGTCGTTTTGGGGGTCGAGAGTTTCAACACGTGTGAGGGGATGTGTGCGTACACTAAAATTTATATAGATCGTGAGAAAGTGAAGTAATTTCATCTTAGATCCCAAAGAGATTTTCAATGCTTTCTAAACGGCCTCAATCGGAGCTTGTTCTTATTCATGTTGTTACTCTTAACTACTTCCCTCTTCTAGATGATGCCTATAATCAATTTCGTCACCGTATCTTCTCTAATGTGACACCAACACCCTATCGTAGACATCCGTATCCTGGGCGTCTAGGACCTGGATAGCATCGGGATGAAATAGCCCATCCAAAACCGAACAGTAAAAACAAAAAAAAACTTGTGTTTTTTGCATACTTGTTTGTTACTTTGGGTTAGTCGTTTTGGGGGTCGAGAGTTTCAACACGTGTGAGGGGATGTGTGCGTACATTAAAATTTATATAGATCGTGAGAAAGTGAAGTAATTTCATCTTAGATCCCAAAGAGATTTTCAATGCTTTCTAAACGGCCTCAATCGGAGCTTGTTCTTATTCATGTTGTTACTCTTAACTACTTCCCTCTTCTAGATGATGCCTATAATCAATTTCGTCACCGTATCTTCTCTAATGTGACACCAACACCCTATCGTAGACATCCGTATCTGGGGCGTCTAGGACCTGGATAGCATCGGGATGAAATAGCCCGTGCAAAACCGAACAGTAAAAACAAAAAAAAACTTGTTTTTTTGCATACTTGTTTGTTACTTTGGGTTAGTCATTTTGGGGGTCGAGAGTTTCAACACGTGTGAGGGGATGTGTGCGTACACTAAAATTTATATAGATCGTGAGAAAGTGAAGTAATTTCATCTTAGATCCCAAAGAGATTTTCAATGCTTTCAAAACGGCCTCAATCGGAGCTTGTTCTTATTCATGTTGTTACTCTTAACTACTTCCCTCTTCTAGATGATGCCTATAATCAATTTCGTCACCGTATCTTCTCTAATGTGACACCAACACCCTATCGTAGACATCCGTATCCGGGGCGTCTAGGACCTGGATAGCATCGGGATGAAATAGCCCATGCAAAACCGAACAGTAAAAACAAAAAAAACTTGTGTTTTTTGCATACTTGTTTGTTACTTTGGGTTAGTCATTTTGGGGGTCGAGAGTTTCAACACGTGTGAGGGGATGTGTGCGTACATTAAAATTTATATAGATCGTGAGAAAGTGAAGTAATTTCATCTTAGATCCCAAAAGAGATTTTCAATGCTTTCTAAACGGCCTCAATCGGAGCTTGTTCTTATTCATGTTGTTACTCTTAACTACTTCCCTCTTCTAGATGATGCCTATAATCAATTTCGTCACCGTATCTTCTCTAATGTGACACCAACACCCTATCGTAGACATCCGTATCTGGGGCGTCTAGGACCTGGATAGCATCGGGATGAAATAGCCCATGCAAAACCGAACAGTAAAAACAAAAAAAAACTTGTTTTTTTTTTGCATGCTTGTTTGTTACTTTGGGTTAGTCGTTTTGGGGGTCGAGAGTTTCAACACGTGTGAGGGGATGTGGGCGTACACTAAAATTTATATAGATCGTGAGAAAGTGAAGTAATTTCATCTTAGATCCCAAAGAGATTTTCAATGCTTTCTAAACGGCCTCAATCGGAGCTTGTTCTTATTCATGTTGTTACTCTTAACTACTTCCCTCTTCTAGATGATGCCTATAATCAATTTCGTCACCGTATCTTCTCTAATGTGACACCAACACCCTATCGTAGACATCCGTATCTGGGGCGTCTAGGACCTGGATAGCATCGGGATGAAATAGCCCATGCAAAACCGAACATTAAAAACAAAAAAAAAACTTGTGTTTTTTGCATACTTGTTTGTTACTTTGGGTTAGTCGTTTTGGGGGTCGAGAGTTTCAACACGTGTGAGGGGATGTGTGCGTACATTAAAATTTATATAGATCGTGAGAAAGTGAAGTAATTTCATCTTAGATCCCAAAGAGATTTTCAATGCTTTCTAAACGGCCTCAATCGGAGCTTGTTCTTATTCATGTTGTTACTCTTAACTACTTCCCTCTTCTAGATGATGCCTATAATCAATTTCGTCACCGTATCTTCTCTAATGTGACACCAACACCCTATCGTAGACATCCGTATCTGGGCGTCTAGGACCTGGATAGCATCGGGATGAAATAGCCCATGCAAAACCGAACAGTAAAAACAAAAAAAACTTGTTTTTTTTGCATACTTGTTTGTTACTTTGGGTTAGTCATTTTGGGGGTCGAGAGTTTCAACACGTGTGAGGGGATGTGTGCATACACTAAAATTTATATAGATCGTGAGAAAGTGAAGTAATTTCATCTTAGATCCCAAAGAGATTTTCAATGCTTTCTAAACGGCCTCAATCGGAGCTTGTTCTTATTCATGTTGTTACTCCTAACTACTTCCCTCTTCTAGATGATGCCTATAATCAATTTCGTCACCGTATCTTCTCTAATGTGACACCAACACCCTATCGTAGACATCCATATCTGGGGCGTCTAGGACCTGGATAGCATCGGGATGAAATAACCCATGCAAAACCGAACAGTAAAAACAAAAAAAAAACTTGTGTTTTTTGCATACTTGTTTGTTACTTTGGGTTAGTCGTTTTGGGGGTCGAGAGTTTCAACACGTGTGAGGGGATGTGTGCGTACATTAAAATTTATATAGATCGTGAGAAAGTGAAGTAATTTCATCTTAGATCCCAAAGAGATTTTCAATGCTTTCTAAACGGCCTCAATCGGAGCTTGTTCTTATTCATGTTGTTACTCTTAACTACTTCCCTCTTCTAGATGATGCCTATTGTCGTGGTATCGTCACGGCATATGCCATAGGGTGGCTAATCGAAGTGGTTCCTGAGGGATCTCACGGCGGTATCCGGATGCGGGTATGGGCACGAGCGACACGGCGACGTACCCAGGTTCGAGGCCCTCCGATGGAGGTAAAACCTCTACTCCTGCTATGAGTGTATATGATGATCACACGATACAATGGTGCTCCTAGAGCTGTGTCCGGCTGCTCCTGAGAGGCTAAGGGAGACGATGGTCTCTCTCACAGGGCAGCTCTGTAGGTGGGTGAAAGCAATAAATGATCGATCCCCTGCACGAGAGGGGGTAGTGCGGCTTATATAGGCACCGGCACTTTACATATAAGACCCTATAGTCTACTGGCCGGCTTGGCCGGCTTCGGCTTCCGCTCCTTCCCGAGGCGGTGACGTCAGGAGCCGTTGAGGCATCGTGGCCTGTCCCATCCGGCTGCCACGGTCAGCGGTATGGAGAGGAAGTGTCCCTGTCGCCGTCAGCCACTGTAGCCTGTACGGCTCATCGTAAGCCATGATGGCCTGTCCGGCGCGTGGCACTATTGCTCCACAGTGCCCCGCGCTTTACGGAAGATGAAGTCAGCGTGGACTTTGGGAACCCGGATCACCAACCCGGTCCCTTCCAGTGCAAGACTCGCCAGCCTCGAGTCGGTCTGAGGTACAAACCCCAGTCGGATATGGCTTGTAGAAGCCGGCCCAGCTACAGCATTGGTGGCCGCAGCCAGGCCGACTAGGACCTAGAGCCAGCCGGCTTCCGGACCAGCCGGCCACGGGCTTCCAGCCTCTCCGGCTGCTCCTCAGCCGGCCTTTGCCGCGAGCCGGCCAGTGGCCAGCCGGCTGCTCCGCGTCCATTGCCCTATCCGGGGTCTTCCCCCCGACATTAGCCCCCGAAGCTGGCAAGGTCCTGCGTTTAGAAGGACCTAGGCAGATTTTCCTGGCTTCTCGAATGTGTTAGACGGCACTTGGAGGGGCCGACTGAGAATTTCCATTCAGCCGGCTGCGCCCTCATCCGGCTTGTTCCTGCCGGCTGCTTCTAGCCGGCCGCTTTTTACACTTGTACAGTTTTTGCTTTCTCGCAAGATCTGATGGCGCCTCCGCCTTGCTGATGAATTTTGGCTCGAGTGAAACTTATTGTCCGGCTCCGGCTTGCGGCGCGCCGGAGTCTCCGCCGCCTCGGGTCTTGCGCCCGACTTGACTGGTCTGACGCCTGGCCCGGCGGTCGGTTCGTCTGGTCACATCAATGTCCCCCCGGATCCGGTGCGGTAGTGGGCGACGTGGTGTGGCCGTTTCCGATAACCGTCGTGGACGTGGGAGGAGTTACGGCGCAGTAAATCCGGGGACGTGGCCCACGACCGCCACTTGGAGGCCAAACCGCCCGCGGCAGGAGGCTATAAATGCCGTTGGGGGAGGCATCGAGGCGGCCACTTGCCACTTCCTTCTTCCTCGCGCTCCTGCTTCCATCGCTCTCCTCTACGTGCTTGAGCTCGCTGCTGCTCCGGCGAACACCTCCCGCTGGCGAACTCCGGCGGGCGAATCTCCACCGATCCGCCGCCGCCACTCCGTCAATCCGGCGCCACGGGGCCGCGCGTCTCGACGGAGCGTCCTCAGCCGCCGTTGTCGCCGCCGCGGTCGCAAGGCTCTTCCTCGCCGTTCCGCCTCTCCTGGTCATCTTCTTCTTCCTCAACCTCGACAATGGCGTCTCCCAGCGGATCGTGGAGGGGCTCCTACATGCGGGAGGACGACGTCGAACGCCTGGTGCGCCTCCGGCGGATCCCGCAGTCGGTGATCACGCGGGTGCCCGGCGAGGAGGTGGAGCCCAAGCCGGAGCCCGGCGAGCGCGTCGTCTTCGGCGCGCACCTCGATCGCGGGCTGGGCCTGCCGGCTTTGACGTTCTTCCGGCAGTTCCTCGTCAACTTCGGCCTGCAGCTGCACCACCTGCCGGCCAACGCGTGCGTCCTCCTGAGCTGCTTCGTAGCGTTCATGGAGGCTTACGCCGGCTTGTGGCCCGACATCGACTTCTGGAGTCGGCTCTTCTACTTGAAGGCGCAAACCAACGACGGCCGCCTGCGAGCCTGCGGCGCCGCCTCGATCTACACCCGGCCTGGTACGCCTTTCCCCAAAATCCCCACCGTCGACTCGGTGAAGAACTGGCAGATGTCATTCTTCTACGTGCGCAACGAGGGGGAGCTCGTCGACCGGATCAACTTGCCGGAGTTCAACCCGGCTCCGCCAGCCGGCCGGACCAACTGGAGCTACAACGCCCGCTCGACGGATTCGAACGCCGAGGTGAACCTGCTTTGGGATTTCCTGGCGACAGCCGTCGATGGCGGGCTGACTGCCGAAGATCTCCTCTACACCATCGCCGAGCGCCGGGTGCTGCCGCTGCAGATGCGCACCCACAAGATCGGGCATATGTCCGGCCGGTTCGACCCGAACCGGACGTCCAAGGCGCCGCTCACCAAGGCTCAGGTGGCCAGCCGGGTGAACAACATCACCAAGGCGAATCTGCCGGAGGACTGGAGTTACGGGCTGGTGCCCTGCGACAGGGACCATCCACCGGCGCGGGTAAGCTTCGTGTTCTTGCCAATTTCCGGCTTGCGGCTGCGAGGCCGATTTCCTTTTTCTTCTGCCGACTTCCGGCTTGTTATATGCTCATGTTTTTTCTGTCTTTCTAGCTTTTTGAGCGCCAGAACGCCGAGGACGGCGACCTGGCGACGAGGAGGTGGATGCCGGATCACGTCGATCCGGCTGACCAAGCCGGCGACCAGGCCGGCGACGAGGACCTGCTGCAGGCGCCTGATCTAGGTGGCCAGGGGGAGCACAATCCGCCCCCTTCACCAGAGCAGCAGGAGGAGGAGGAGCCGGCGACGTCCGGCACGGGGCCAATCCCCGCCGTGCCTCTGCGTGCGAGGCCGCCAAGCACCACGGTGACTTCGGCGCCCAAGGGCACGAAGCGAGCCGGCTCCACCGCCGCCTGGGAGGCGAAGGCGAAGAAGCAGCGCCGGCAGCAGCCGAAGAAGGTCCCGGAGCAGGCCGGGTGAGTTCTCTTTCTTTTTCTTGTTTGATTCCTTTTCTTTCCTTACTTTTATGCTTATTATCTTTCTGTTTATCCGGCTAGGGCCCCTATCAAGTTTGCCCAGGGCGGCGGCTCCCGGCAAGCTCCGCGCGTTGTGTCGCCGCTTCCCCACCAGAGGAGGGAGCAGACGCCGCAGCCTTCCTCGCGCGCACCTACGCCGCCGCCGCCTGCCGCAGGGGCGCCTTCCTTCGCCGTGCCGCTGGCCTCAGCGCCTGATCGCGGCACGCAGGTCGAGCCGACGCGGCAGCCGACGCTGGACGACATGTTCCCGCGCCGGACACCTCTTCTGGACCCAGCCGCTGGGGCCGGGCGGGGCATGCCGCCTTCTGCTGGAGCCGGAGCCGGCAGGGCTGCTCCTAGGACCGGCACGGGCAGGGCCGCGCCGCCTACGGCCGGAGCCAGCACCAGGCCCGGCGTGGTGGAGCTGGACGAGAGCCCGGAGGGCGCCCAGCGCCGGAGACGACTGGGCCGGCTGGGCCATCCGCTGCGCCCGGAGCGACGCCGCCGCCGCAGCCGACGACAGAGGAGCCGGCCAGGCAGGAGCCGGCGAGAGACGAGCCGGTACGCATGGAGGGCGCCGACTCGCGCGCGCTGGTGAGGACGGGGACCCCATCGGCGTCACCGCAAGGCCTGCACGTGGCCAAGGGCGCACTTCTTCTTCAGGTGCCGTCCGCCTCCGACTCCAGCCTCGGCTCGGCTGCCACCATGGAGCAGGCGTGGCTCCGCGCCGACTCCTACGAGGTGACCAGCCGGGAGGGGAACCCCGGCCAAGCATCGGTGGAGATGTTCTTCTCCAGCCTGCAGGCCAATCTCAAGGCCAGGGCAGCCGAGGCTGCGGCTAACGTTGCCAAGGTGGAAGAAGCCGGCAAGGTAAGCTTCGACTGTTTTTGATCTGATTATTATCCTGGTAGCCCTCCGAGGCATGGGCCGGCTGCTTGGAGCCGGCACGGGTTTCGCCTGATCGACTAACTTTTTCTTTTCCTTAGGCTGTGATGGACCGGCGCACCACTTTGTATAATCGCGCCATCACCCATTACCACAAGGCCAAGCTGGACCGGGCCGACTTGGCCCGCGAGCTGGAAGCCGTCAAGGGTAAGCTCTATCCTTCTTTCGACTTGATGTCTTATTTCTTTTTAATCTTGGTTGGCTGACATTTCTTTCCGGCCGCCTCGCAGTTGAAGCCGCCAAGGTCCCGCAGCTGGAGTCGGATCTCCGAGCCGCTCGCGCCCAGTGCGCCGAGAGCGAGGAGGCGGGCCGATCCGCCGCCGGCAAGCTCAAGCTAGCTGAGCAGGAGCTGACGCGGCTGCGCCTGCTGGAGCAGAACCACCTCACCGAGCTCAACTCCCTCAGGACGGCGGAGAAGGAGAAGGTGGATGATCTGAGCCGGCGGCTGACGGAGGTGGAGAAACAGCGGCTTGCGCTGCAGGAGGAGGTCACCGCCAAGTCCACAGAGCTGACGGCTACCGCCAAGCGTTGGACCGACGATTTTAGCGCGCTTGATCGCGGCTTGGCGGGTGAGTGCATCTTTATGCTCCTTTCCCTTTGCCGGCTTTCGGCTGTCGACTGCCGGCTTTCGTTGGCAGCCGGCGGCAGAAACTTCTGATTTCTTCGCTATCCTCATCTTCGTGCTGGCGGCAGTCGGTTCTTGCCGGCTGCCGCCAGGCCTTTCCTTTTGGCTTAGGACTTCGAAAATTTGCATTTTTCAGCTTATTTCGGCTTCAATGGTTTCTGACTTGCTTCTTCTTCTTGCAGCAGCCTTCCCGGAGACGCAGGACGCGGCTTTGGCAGCCGTTGGCGTCGCGCGCGACTCCAGGAGGCGGGAGACCGGCGAGGGTAGCTCGGAGTACTTCTCCATGGAGGACCACCTGGCGTCCATGGCTGCCCGCATCGAGCCCGTCACCAAGCTCGGCTGGGAGCTTCGGAAGGCGGCTGAAGAGCTGGTGCCCATGCTGTGGCCTGAAGAGGCGGCGCCGCAAGATATCTCCGGCCTCATCTCCGCGATGGAGCGGGCGCCGGACCGCTTCCTCGACTGGAAGGAGTCGGCCACGCGCGCCGGTGCCGACATGGCGCTGTCCTTCGTCCTCTCCTGGTACAACGAGGTGGACCTGGGGCAGCTCGAGTTCCGGCGAGCCGGCGTGGAGGACAAGCTCCCGGCGGAATACAAGGCCGCCCGCCTTGCTCGTGCCAGCACCATCGCCGACTTCGTCGACAAGACCCTCTTCGTCGCGGACCCGAACCCTCCTCCATCTGATGGAGATTACATGGACGATGAGGAGGTGGAGGACGTGCCCGAGGACGACCCGGCAGCCGGCTCCGCTGATGCCTCTCCGGCTTAGATTTCCTGCTTTCCAGTTGTTCTTTTGCCAAGACAATTTATTAAATCCCCGGGATGCCGGGTGCAGATGTATGAATATTATCGCCCTTTAATTAAGTCACACTTTAATGTGTTTGTTAATCATTTGTGTGCCGAGTTGCTTTCTTTCGACTCGTTCGCTTTTTCCCATCCGCCCCACTCTTTGGCTGTGCTCTTGCCGGTCGTACGTCCGACTTGCGATCCGTCGCCGGATCAAGAGCGGGCCGCTGGGTGAGGCCGACAGTATTTCAGTCGAACGGGCTGAATTCGGCAATCCGGCACTTTTATGAAAAGTTGCAAGTCAACTCGCTTTTACTCTTTCCCTTAGTCGTTTTTCGCGTGCCGGCTCCCTAGGCCTTACTCCCGCCAGCCGGACAGCCGGGTTGCGGCCTGTAGCTGGATCGGAAGCCGGCTGTCGGAAACCGGATCACGTTACTGAGCCGACCGCGTGAGAGGGTTCAAGCCAATTGGCGAAACAAGGTAAAGTACGCGAAAAACTTGTCGGAAACGGCGCTCTTGGCGCGAGCTTTTTCATAACTCACAAAAGGGATACAAGGGATACATACGTTCCTGCTCTCATGTGTAAAATGGGCGGAGTAACCTGACATTCCAGGGACGTTTAGTCTCCTCGTCAGCCTTGTCCGGCTTGTTTTTCTTAGCCTCTTGGGCATCTATGAGATAGTAGGAGTCATTGCCTACTGCCTTGCTCACGATGAAGGGACCCTCCCATGGGGATGACAGTTTATGCTGTCCGGCTGTCCGCTGGATCAGCCGGAGCACTAGGTCTCCTTCTCAGAATGCTAAGGGCTGGACCTTCCGGCTGTGATAGCGTCGGAGGCTTTGCTGGTAGATGGTAGATCTAGACTCAGCCAGCAGCCGGGCCTCTTCGACCAGGTCAACTCCATCTTCGCGAGCTTCTTTGGCTTCGGCTTCTGTGTAGAGCTTGATCCTTGGCGCATCATGCTCGATATCAGTCGGCAAGACGGCTTCGGCCCCATATACGAGGAAAAAAGGTGTGAAGCCGACTGAGCGGTTTGTCGTTGTGCGCAGGCTCCACAGCACATTGGGCAATTCTTCAATCCAGCAGCCGGCTGCTCGCTCGAGCGGCTCCACCAGTCGGGGCCGGATGCCGGCTAGGACTAAGCCGTTAGCCTTTTCTACTTGTCCGTTGGACTCTGGGTGTGCCACAGAAGATAGGGCCATCCGGATCCCCATTTCCCCGCAATAGCGAGAGAAGATGCCTTGGGAGAAGTTGGTGCCATTGTCGGTGATGATGGTGTGGGGGTAGCCGAATCTCACAATGATTTCTTTGAGGAATGTGACGGCTGTGGACCCGTCCAGTTTCTTGATTGGCTTGGCTTCGATCCACTTGGTGAATTTGTCAATCATCACCAAGAGATGTGTCATGCCGCCTCGCGCTGTCCTGAATGGGCCTACCATATCCAAGCCCCATACGGCAAATGGCCATGTGATGGGGATGGTTTTCAAGGCGGAAGCCGGCTGGTGTCTCTGCTTTGCGAAGCGCTGACAGCCGTTGCACTTCTTCACCAAATCTTCTGCGTCTCTGAGCGCAGTCGGCCAGTAAAAACCGTGCCGGAAGGCTTTGGCCACTATGGCTCTGGATGAGGCGTGATGTCCGCACTCTCCTTGATGGATTTCCCGTAGGAGTTCAATCCCTTCAGCCGGCTCGACGCACCGCTGGAACACCCCACTTACGTTGCGTTTGTACAGCTGGTGGTTGATGATGGTATAGGCCTTGGCCCTTCTCTCAATCTGCCTGGCCTGGACTCTATCATCAGGCAGCACACCGTCGGTGAGGTAGGAGAGGAATTCTTGTGCCCATGAAGGTACGCATCTTATCTCGAATACGCTGACCAACAGGGCCTCCTGCGTGGGAGCTTCCGGATTAGACTGCATGGTCGCCGGGTTCGGCTTGCTAGCCGGCGGGTTCGGCTTGCTAGCCCCCGAGTTTGGCGATGAAGCCCCCGGGTTGGACTGAGAAGTCCCCGGGTTCGGCATGCTAGCCGGCGGGTTTGGCTTGTTAGCCCCCGACTTGGGCGATGAAGCCCCCGGGTTCGGCTGAGCAGCTCCCGGGTCAGCCGGCACGAATATTGAATCCGAGTCCGGTGACGGTATGATGGACGGCTTCTTGAGAACCGCCAAAGCGACACCCGGCGGAATGGCTTGCCGGGTTGAGCCGATCTTGGATAAGGCATCAGCCGCTTCGTTGTTTGCTCGTGGCACATGGTGGAATTCGCAGCCGTCGAAGAAGCCGGATAACTGCTGGACGTGGAAGCGGTATGAGGCCATGTTGGCGTCCTTCGCGTCCCAGTCGCCAGATGCTTGCTGTATGACCAAGTCGGAGTCGCCGAAGCAGAGTATGCGACGCACGCCAATCTCCTTGGCCAGCTTCAGCCCATGAATGAGCGCTTCATATTCCGCCACATTGTTGGATGCGGCGAAGTGGATCTGCAGGACGTAGTCCAGCCGGTCTCCCTTGGGAGAGGTGATGACGATGCCGGCTCCCAAGCCGTTGCGCATCTTCGAGCCGTCGAAGTGCATCTTCCAATGTGTGGAATCCGGCACAGGCGGCAGGTACTGCATCTCCGCCCAGTCGACGAAGAAGTCCACGAGGATCTGCGACTTGATGGCTGTGCGTGGCTCGTAGAGGATGGTGTGGGCGGCTAGCTCCAGGGCCCACTTGGCAACCCGGCCGTTGGCATCCTTGCTGCCGATGATTTCCGCCAAAGGCGCTGTGGCAACCACCTTGATGGGGTGCTCTTGGAAGTAGTGCTTGAGCTTCTTGGCCGCCATGTACACGCCGTAGGTGACCTTCTGGTAGTGGGGGTAGTTTTGCTTCGACTGGGAGAGCACTTCGCTAAGGTAGTAAACTGGGCGTTTGTAACATCCCAAGTTTCAACAATAATAAACAAGAGAGAGAAATTCCCCAAACTCAAATTTTGCAATTAAAAAAAACTTTTTCTATGCATATAGGGCCACATATAGATATATTCATTTGAGTGACTTTCTTGTTGTGCAATTGCCATGATGAGTGTTAGCATGATTAATTATTGTTATTTGAACACTAACCAAGATCACCAAACCCTAAATTGAGGGGAATTAGAGAAAATGGGAAAAACCCATTTTTCCCTCACATACACCTTATGCAAATTTTCAAATCCTCAACCAAGGCCAAGTTTGCTTGCCCCATTGCTTCTAAAATGCTTCAATGTGATAAACTAACACTTTTGCATCCTTGGATCAAGAATCAAATCAAAAGAAATCAAGATTTCATCATACATGTGATAATGGTCACATAACCCAAATTTATTTTCTTCATCACTTTACCCCTCTGTATTTCTCAAATCTTAAACTAAGCAAGGTCAACTAAAGCCAGGTCATCAAAGACCATGTCAAGGTGAGTAACTTTGATGTTGACCACCCTCCCTAAAGTTGACTAGGTTGACCAGAATAAGAGGGCAAAGAGGGAACCCGAGAGAGAGAAGAAGATCACCCCAAATTTGAAAAGTTGCAAATCAATTCCAAATTGAGTGCCATCACCACCAATACATCACAACAATTATATAATTGAGATTCACCAAAGAGATTTTCAAATTTCAAAATAAAATTTCATGCGGGCATTTTGTCGAACAGGTGGCAGGCAGCTTCTAGAATTGTTGTTACCTGCTATTATCCACCAGATTTTGACCTAAACCACTTTTGGTTTGTGATCATCAGCCTCCCCTACACCCCCTGCCTCTAGCCCAGTACTTGCATGGTCGATTAAAGTCGAGGAGAAACCCTAAAACATGCCAAACAATGCCATGCCGGCCACCTTTGGCACTCCTCTCCCTGGCCTCTCCCTCGTCGTTTCTCCATGTCTGCGAGCATCTCTGATACATAGGGATCACGCCCGTACCACTGGATCGATCGCCACTGCACGGCACTGCCCAGAACGCCCGTGTCCAAACCTTGCCAGGACGTGCTAGCCGGCGTGGTGATCACGCCCTGGACGCGCAAGGACGCCACGCACTCGACCGCTACCCTCCTCGCCCTGCATCCCTATCACCGCGTCGAGCATCGCCTCTGCACCCTCTACGAGCTAGATGAACGCCCGTGCCTGCCCTGCACCGTCGCCGTCGCCATAGACCAAATGATGCCGCGTGCCCAGTGATAGACATTGCCAGCGCTCGAGCTCTCCCATCACCCTTTTCTCTGTCTCGATACAGGTTGAGCATCTCCAGTACACCGGCTAGCCATAGCCGTCCTTCGCTTGCCCTTTCGCTCGCCGGAAACGCCACGCCATGGCCACGCCCTTGCAGCACCCCGCGGCACCCCTCGCCACTATAAATAGAGGCCCTCCCAGCAAGCTCTCCTCACACCACTCGACTCCCCTCTCACCACTGATCTTCCTCACCACCATAGTTTGATCGATTGCCGCCGGAGGAGAAGCAATTTCAAGATCGGAGCCGCCGGGGGACGCAGCTCACCGTCGACGATTGGCGCCACCCCAAGCGCCGCCGCTGCTCCCAAGCTCTTCCCCATCTACTACACCTTCACCGCGCATACTGCCTGAGTCCTGCATCGGCCTGGTAGGCTCTCCGACCCCCTACTGCCGCCGTGACCTCGTCGGAATCCCGCCGGGGACGACGACGTTCCCACACCGTTGATCTCTGTTCTAATCCTACGGTTCATACTTCGCGTACCGCTTCGCTGAGTTAAGAGGCGCCGACAGGTGGCCCCCACCCTGTCAGCGCGGCCCGAGCGCGCCAGACGCGTGTTGGGCTGCGAAGTGGGCTTTTAATTCGTTTCGGCCCAATAACTTTTCCCGCCTAGCCCACAAATTCAAATCTGGGTTTATTCTTTATTCAAATTTACCCTGCTGAATGTTTAGTAAAATTTGAATAATTTGAATTCTACCAAACCAAATCTAGCAAACTTTATACCGTTGGAAAGCCCATGATTTTACCTATCCAATGCCACTGGCCCCATCTCCAATTTCTTTGTAGTTTTAATTTGACAAAAAAGACAAGACAGGGACTTTTGCACATTCAAACTTTATTTAAAATTCAACCAAGATAGATTTTGAAGTTAATCCAAGTCTAATAAATCACAAATGATGTCCTCTAATTGATTATGCAATAACATAGCCCTGTTGTTTGTATGATCATGGACTAGATCAAATAAAATGGCTATGTAGTCATTTCTAGAGCATTTTAAAGTGGAATTCAAACTCAACCCCAATATGAGAATTATCTCTCATTTAAATTTTGATCCTAAGTACTAATAACCAGGGGGAATGACTTAGGCTAATGAACCCTTGAGAATTATTACTTAGAGATTTTAATTCATTTAAATGCTAAGTTTTAAAACTATGTGAAGTATAGCACTTCAACTAAATTGAACTCACATATAATAGATATGAAATGTTGACTTTGGGTCAACCTATATTTCATACCGTATTATTATATGAAGAGATTAAATCTTACTAAGAGATAGTAAAAAGAAATGATGTCTTTTAAAGACCTACTTACCAAATTTAAGAAATAGGAATAATGAGAGGAAATTATTTTCTTTCTAATAAAGACAAATCAAATAAACCACCATGCCATGTTTGATTGATAATAGGACTAGAGTGTGAACTCTTTGAGTGTGTCTAGTCTAGTATGAAAGCTTGGTTTAGTATTTATACCTCGTATTCGTATATAGACGCTAGTACCGAGGAATACCAAGAGGAGGAAGACTACTCACAGGAAGAAGAAGAGAACTTCGATAACTACCCAGCTCAAGGCAAGCTAACCCTTGCTAAACACAAGTGCCTAGCTCTACAAGAGCAAAGGCACCATCCCCTTTTACATTTATGTATTACCCATCCCATGTTTTTACTTACATTTGCTTTTGCTTATTTATTTCAAAGTACTTTTTGATTTATGATTCACTTGTCTAGATTAGAACAAGAGCATCAAAGTTAGCCTAAGCAAATAAAGCTAGGTAGCACCCCCTCATGACTAGTTGCTATTGCTAAGAACTAAAATTGACTACTTAGATGGGAACATTTGTGAGATGAACCAAAGTGAAAGATTTTTGAAGGTGAATATGACCTTGAGGAAATGGTGATTTTTGATAAAATAGATGATTGAGTTTGAATGCGATACCCTTCCAATTATACAAGTACCCCCACAATACCTGATTATGGGTAGGGCTTAACTAGAAACTTGTGTATTTTAGTATGGGTTCCCTCTGAACAAACATCATAGGGGTTACACTGCGGCTGCCTCCGTACTTGTGGATTGATGTTGAAATGAGGTGAATGTACGGCCCAAGCCCTGTGCAGTTCCCGGGTTGACTGCGGTTCTCACCGGGAGGCCAAGCTCATGGGGAGAGGTGCTCATACTAGCATATATAAGTGAAAGGTTTCGATTGATGATCCGCGTACTGTGTTACGATGATTCGAGGTTACCCTCGACGGATGTAATCAAAAGTTGTGGCACAAGAGTACAACCTCTGCAGAGTGTTAAACCTATTCGAATAGCCGTGTCCACGGTTACGGACGATTGGAAAGGCCATACTATCTCCGTTATTCATTAAAATGTTTTGATGCTAGAAAGGAATGGTGGTTCGAGAGGTGACATTATGGTGATCCATAATGAGTGGTGGGGATGACACTAATGTTCCCACTTGAGTTAGTCTAGCACATGATTAGGCTTTTACCAAAGATTTATGAAGCTAAAACTTGGCTTTATGCAAATAAACCTAGAGCTTAGCACCCTCTTACACTTAATGAGTATTTATCTTAGAGTTAGTTTGCGAGTACTTTAAAAGTACTCATGGCTTTGCCCTGGCTATTCAAATGCCAGACTATGAAGGAGAGCACTAGTATCAGGATGACGGACAGCAGGACGTCTACGATAACTAGGATCGTCTTCTAACGTCAAGCGTTGCCTGTGAAATAGATCGTCCACTACTACTTCGCCTCCGCTACTATTTGTGATGTTGAACAATATATTCGTGTAATATTGGATCATGTGATCTATGGTTGTAAGACAATATGTGTTGTAATAAATGATGACTCTATGCTACTTACTATTATGTCTCGCAAAAACATTATTCCTGGGATTGCGATGTACGGCATAATAGGCATCTGGACTTAAAAATCCGGGTGTTGACAAGTTGGTATCAGAGCCATTGTTTGACCTTAGGAGACCCTAGTTAGAATGGACGCTCAAAAACTTAGTTTCAAATTTCATGAGTTGACTAGTTATGAAAATCTTATTCACCTCCTTACCTTGAAGAGTCTTTTACAAACTTTAAATTCATGCCCTTCTTCTAAGAGAATTAAAAATTTGGAACACTTGCACCTAGCTAACTTAATCCTCTCATCTCTCTACAGATGGATCACGTCGTGGACGCGCAGCCCTTTCTCCCGGACCGAGTTCTATCGGTTGGGAACGGTGGAGAGATCCTCTTCGAGAGGGACCTCTTCTCCCTCTCCGAGTTCCTCGGCGCCCACCACCGGAAGTCTTTGGCGGAATGCTGAATGACCAACCCGGTGGTCAACTTGATGGGTGATCATGGTGGACCTTCGTGGAAGGTTCACGCTCCCAATGAGCGCAAGGATCCAGTTCTCCTTCGGGGAGAACAAGCGGGCGGATGGTCTCGCAAGGGGACTTCAGGAAGGACTCGCACGTCTGTGCGGGCAAAACTTCATGGACTTCACCGACAGTCGCTTTGTGCACTATGCAAGGCACAACTCACTCGGAGTGCCAATGAACCTGCCGTCACACCCGCAGCTTCGCCACCATGTTGATCATCTTGACTTCATGCTGAGCGAGACCCGCATCGACCTCGACAACTCCCGCGAATACGCCAACCACACTCACATCCAGTTGGCGCAGTAGGCGGACACCATCAGGGTGATCGCCGGAGAACGCAGGGCACTCCGCCGTGCCAACCAAAAGAAGGATCACGCCATCAACCGCCTGAAGGCCAGGATCGCCACTCTGAAGGCGACCATCGCTGCACAAGCTGAGCAGATCCAGGAGCTGGAAAGCGAAGGTGAAGGGGAGAACATCCAGGGGGACGGCTACTCCTACGTCAGCAACGACGACGACTACGAGGAGGAGGAAGACGACGACCTGGAGTTCCACCCTTACGAGGATGGCCACGAGCACCTCGATGCCGGGGTAGACAATGTCTATCCTATCAACGTCGATGGCGAGTAGTCCCGTCTGAGCACTTGCGCCCCGTGTTATGTACTGGTCCTTTGTACCCGCCCCATGTATCGTAGATTGTTGAAAGGGTTCTTAAAACCCTCCTGAACATTTGGCTTGTAATATGTGCTACCTCCATGACTATGTTTGTGTGTGTGTAATATTATTATATTTATGAATCAAGTTTAAGTTGTATTTTATCCCGAAATGAGCCATAGACATTTCCCTCTTATCTCATGATCCCTATCACTGTTCAGATGGCACCCCCAACTCGCAACATGACTCAGGAGGCAATGATGCAGATGTTGCAACAGATGTTGGCTGATAGAGAAGTTGAGAGAGCTGAACGGCAAGCCAACCTAGCTGCACTTCAACAACTTGCTCAGGGCAATCAAGGCCACGGAAACCACGACCACCCAGGGTCAAAGCTGAAAAACTTCCAGAACACTAACCCACCTGTGTTCAGCAAGACAGAGGAACCCCTCGATGCTGATGATTGGCTCCAGACTATGGAGAACAATCTCGAGGTTGCCGGAGTGGAGGACAACGAGAAGGTATTGTTCGCCACCCACTATCTGGCTGGACCTGCACGTGCCTGGTGGACAAGTACCCGCGCCTTACATGCGGGGAACCTGATGACTTGGGAGGACTTCAAACTCAAGTTTAGCAAGTATCATGTGCCCCCGGGTTTGATTAAGAAGATGAGGGATGAGTTCAGGGAACTGAAGCAAGGCAGAATGACCGTGGTAGAATACCGCGACAAGTTCCTCACCTTGTCAAGGTACGCCCCGGATGAGACGGACACCGTCGAGAAGAGGAAGGAGAGGTTTCGGAATGGACTGCATGATGAGATGCAGACTGTACTGATCAACATCCCCTTTGCTGACTTAGAAGCCCTTGTTGACTCCGCCATTCAGATGGAGGGGAAGATACACCAAGCCAATGAGAACCGCAAGCGCCGTATGATGAACCAGAGTGGGCCCAGCCACAACCACAAGTATCGCCCCAACTCAGGTGGAGGGTTCGCCCCAAGAAACAACAAGCCCCCGATGCAGAATCCACGTCCGAGTTATCAGAACCGGAGTGGAGGAAACCCCAGGTCAGGAGGACACAACAACTACAACAACCACAACAGCAACTTCAACCGCGCCCCACCTCGCGCCCCCAACAATAACTCCAACACTGCTCCAAGGACTGGGAGCAACGCTGTTCCCATCACCCCCAAGGACAAGTCCACCTACAACTGCTACGAGTGCGGAGTAGCTGGGCACTTTTCCTATGAGTGCCCCAAGAAGCTCGCCAAGACTGCCGCCAACACCTCAGGCCCTGCGCAGCAGCAGCGTCGTGTCACCACCAACAAGAAGTTCGCCCCCAACAACCCGAACAACCGCAACGGCCGCCTCTACCACATGAATGCAGAAGAAGCTCAGGAAGCCCCAGACGTTGTGCTGGGTATGTTCTCTGTTAACTCAATACCCGCAAGAGTGCTGTTTGATTCTGGAGCATCGCATTCATTCATTACCGAAGATTTTGCATGCACTAGTAAGATTCAACCCATCAGTTTGAAGCATGTCATGATAGTTCAAATTCCTGGATCAACAACTAAAGCTAGAAAAATTTGCAAAGATGTGCCAATCAGAATACATGAAATAGAATTCTATGCAAATTTGATTGTTCTGGGAGCCAAAGGTTTGGAAGTAGTCCTGGGAATGGACTGGATGGCGAAACATCATGGACTGATTGATTGTGCCAAGAAGGCCATCACCATGACTAGTAGCACCGGAATAATAGTCGAACACATATCTGAAAAGATGCCCCGAAAATTTACCTGTAACCAAAGCCTAGCCAAACCCACTTTGGATCAGATCAGGGTCATTTGTCGATATCCTGATGTGTTCCCGGATGATCTACCCGGTATGCCCCCAGATCGGGATATCAAGTTTATCATCGAGTTAATCCCCGGAACCGGACCTATAGCCCAGAGAGCCTACAGCATGAACCCGGCAGAGTTAGTGGAACTGAAGAAGCAGCTGGATGATATGCTATTCAAAGGTCTGATTCAACCAAGTGCGTCACCCTGGAGGTCGCCAGTTTTGTTTGTGGATAAAAAGGACGGTGCCACTCGTTTGGTTACGGACTATCGTAAGCTTAATGATGTCACCATTAAGAACAAGTATCCATTGCCCAAGATAGAAGATCTGTTTGACCAGCTGACCGGAGCCCGAGTATTCTCGAAGATTGATCTGCGGACAGGATACCATCAGTTGAAGATTCGTGCCACCGATATCCCCAAAACTGCCTTTACCACCAGATATGGATTGTATGAGTACAATGTCATGTCATTTGGATTGACCAATGCCCCCGCTTACTTCATGAATCTCATGAATAAGATCTTTATGAACTTCCTGGACAAGTTTGTCGTTGTTTTCATCGACGACATCCTCATATACTCCAAGTCCGAGGAAGAACATGAGCAACATTTGGAAGTGGTCCTAGATACCCTTCGGGAACATCAGTTGTATGCCAAGTTCAGCAAGTGTGAATTCTGGTTGAAAGAAGTAGGATTCTTGGGTCACATCTTGTCAGCCGGAGGAATTGCCGTTGACCCCGCAAAAATCAAAACTGTGGAAGAATGGAAAGCCCCAACCACCCAGACCGAAGTCCGTGCCTTTCTCGGATTGGCAGGATATTACCGCCGATTCGTTGAAGGATTTTCGAGCATAGCAAGACCAATGACCCAATTGTTGAAGAAGGACCGGAAGTTCGAATGGACCGACAAGTGTGAAGATAGCTTTCAACAGCTCAAGTTAAGATTGACAACAGCCCCAATATTGGTGATGCCGGATATTACCAAGCCCTTCGATGTGTACTGTGACGCCTCCAAGATTGGTCTTGGATGTGTGCTGATGCAAGAAGGCAAAGTGATATCTTACCTATCAAGACAGCTGAAGCCGCATGAACAGAACTACCCAACCCATGACTTAGAGCTAGCAGCAGTGGTGTTAGCGCTGAAAGTATGGCGTCATTACCTTATGGGTAATCGATGCGAGGTTTACTCGGATCACAAGAGCCTGAAGTATATCTTCACGCAGAAGGAGCTGAATATGAGACAGCGCAGATGGATAGAGTTAATCAAGGATTACGACATGGAAATCCATTATCACCCCGGCAAGGCCAATGTGGTAGCGGATGCTCTGAGTAGACTGCCGTGTCAGTTGAACTCCCTGTTAGCAATTGAGCAACCTAGCCTGTTTGAAGAGTTTGAACAGTTTAGACTTGAACTGGTTAGCGAAGGATACCTCGCCAGCATTGAACTCCAACCCACCCTGATTAGTCAGATCAAAGAAGCTCAAAAAGGAAATGCTAACATTGACGGAATCAAGAACCAAATAGCCGCCGGAAAAGCACCAGGATTCACCGTAGATGAAGAAGGAGTGCTATGGTATAACAAGCGCCTTTGCGTACCGTCAGACTCAGAATTGAAGCAAGTTATCCTGAAAGAAGCTCACGACACCCTATACTCCATTCACCCCGGAGGAACCAAGATGTACCAGGATTTGAAGGAACAATTCTGGTGGCATGGAATGAAGAGAGAAATTGGAAGCTATATCGCCAAGTGTGACATCTGTCAAAGAGTCAAAGCAGAACACCAACGCCCCGCAGGACTGTTGCAACCCCTACAGATTCCCGAATGGAAGTGGGATTCCGTAGGAATGGACTTCATCACCGGACTGCCCAAGTCTAGTAAAGGAAATGATTCCATCTGGGTAGTGGTCGACAGACTAACCAAAGTCGCCCACTTCATCCCCGTCAAGACCACCTATCAAGGACCGAGACTCGCAGACCTATATATCTCAAGGATAGTCAGCCTGCACGGAACCCCGAAGTCGATAGTATCCGACAGAGGATCCCAATTCACCTCCCGATTCTGGCAGAAAGTCCATGAAGGACTCGGAACTCGCCTGAATTTCAGCACAGCCTATCACCCGCAGACGGATGGACAGACAGAAAGAGTCAACCAAATCCTAGAAGATATGTTGAGAGCATGTGTGCTAGAGTATGGATCTAAGTGGGAAGACTGCTTGCCGTACGCAGAATTCTCGTACAACAACAGCTACCAAGCCAGCTTGCAGATGGCCCCCTTCGAAGCACTGTACGGAAGGAAGTGCCGTACCCCTCTGAATTGGTCGGAAGTAGGAGAGAGTCAAATCTTTGGACCAGATATCCTCCGAGAAGCCGAAGAGAAGGTTCACAAGATTCGTGAGTACCTCAAGACAGCCCAATCAAGACAGAAGAGCTACGCCGACAAGAGACGCCGAGAGATGACCTTCGAGATCGGAGATTTCGTATATCTCAAAGTGTCCCCTCTTAAGGGAATGCAGAGATTTCAACTTCGAGGAAAGCTCGCACCCCGATATGTCGGACCTTTCAGGGTCCTGAGTCGCCGAGGAGAAGTATCCTATCAGCTGGAGTTACCGGAAGAAATGTCAGCGGTGCACAATGTATTTCACATCTCGCTACTCCGGAAGTGTTTAGAGGTACCTGAGAAGACCGAGGTTTTCAAGAACATCGACCATCGAGCTGTCGATATCAACTCAGATCTGACATACCGCGAAGTACCTATTCGCATCTTGGAAGAAGCTTTCAGAACCACCCGTACTCGAAGTATCAAGTTTCTGAAGATCCAATGGAGTAACCACACCGAAGAAGAAGCCACTTGGGAGAGAGAAGACTTTATGAGTACTGAGTACCCAGATCTCTTTAGTACCTAGTTTTCTCAGATCTCGGGACGAGATCTTTTGTAAGGGGGAAGGGTTTGTAACATCCCAAGTTTCAACAATAATAAACAAGAGAGAGAAATTCCCCAAACTCAAATTTTGCAATTAACAAAAACTTTTTCTATGCATATAGGGCCACATATAGATATATTCATTTGAGTGACTTTCTTGTTGTGCAATTGCCATGATGAGTGTTAGCATGATTAATTATTGTTATTTGAACACTAACCAAGATCACCAAACCCTAAATTGAGGGGAATTAGAGAAAATGGGAAAAACCCATTTTTCCCTCACATACACCTTATGCAAATTTTCAAATCCTCAACCAAGGCCAAGTTTGCTTGCCCCATTGCTTCTAAAATGCTTCAATGTGATAAACTAACACTTTTGCATCCTTGGATCAAGAATCAAATCAAAAGAAATCAAGATTTCATCATACATGTGATAATGGTCACATAACCCAAATTTATTTTCTTCACCACTTTACCCCTCTGTATTTCTCAAATCTTAAACTAAGCAACGTCAACTAAAGCCAGGTCATCAAAGACCATGTCAAGGTGAGTAACTTTGATGTTGACCACCCTCCCTAAAGTTGACTAGGTTGACCAGAATAAGAGGGCAAAGAGGGAACCCGAGAGAGAGAAGAAGATCACCCCAAATTTGAAAAGTTGCAAATCAATTCCAAATTGAGTGCCACCACCACCAATACATCACAACAATTATATAATTGAGATTCACCAAAGAGATTTTCAAATTTCAAAATAAAATTTCATGCGGGCATTTTGTCGAACAGGTGGCAGGCAGCTTCTAGAATTGTTGTTACCTGCTATTATCCACCAGATTTTGACCTAAACCACTTTTGGTTTGTGATCATCAGCCTCCCCTACACCCCCTGCCTCTAGCCCAGTACTTGCATGGTCGATTAAAGTCGAGGAGAAACCCTAAAACATGCCAAACAATGCCATGCCGGCCACCTTTGGCACTCCTCTCCCTGGCCTCTCCCTCGTCGTTTCTCCATGTCTGCGAGCATCTCTGATACATAGGGATCACGCCCGTACCACTGGATCGATCGCCATCGCACTGCAGCACTTTGCCAGACGCCCGTGTCCAAACCTTGCCAGGACGTGCTAGCCGGCGTGGTGATCACGCCCTGGACGCGCAAGGACGCCACGCACTCGACCGCTACCCTCCTCGCCCTGCATCCCTATCACCGCGTCGAGCATCGCCTCTGCACCCTCTACGAGCTAGACGAACGCCCATGCCTGCCCTGCACCGTCGCCGTCGCCATAGACCAAATGATGCCGCGTGCCCAGTGATAGACATTGCCAGCGCTCGAGCTCTCCCATCACCCTTTTCTCTGTCTCGATACAGGTTGAGCATCTCCAGTACACCGGCTAGCCATAGCCGTCCTTCGCTTGCCCTTTCGCTCGCCGGAAACGCCACGCCATGGCCACGCCCTTGCAGCACCCCGCGGCACCCCTCGCCACTATAAATAGAGGCCCTCCCAGCAAGCTCTCCTCACACCACTCGACTCCCCTCTCACCACTGATCTTCCTCACCACCATAGTTTGATCGATTGCCGCCGGAGGAGAAGCAATTTCAAGATCGGAGCCGCCGGGGGACGCAGCTCACCGTCGACGATTGGCGCCACCCCAAGCGCCGCCGCTGCTCCCAAGCTCTTCCCCATCTACTACACCTTCACCGCGCATACTGCCTGAGTCCTGCATCGGCCTGGTAGGCTCTCCGACCCCCTACTGCCGCCGTGACCTCGTCAGAATCCCGCCGGGGACGACGACGTTCCCACACCGTTGATCTCTGTTCTAATCCTACGGTTCATACTTCGCGTACCGCTTCGCTGAGTTAAGAGGCGCCGACAGGTGGCCCCCACCCTGTCAGCGCGGCCCGAGCGCGCCAGACGCGTGTTGGGCTGCGAAGTGGGCTTTTAATTCGTTTCGGCCCAATAACTTTTCCCGCCTAGCCCACAAATTCAAATCTGGGTTTATTCTTTATTCAAATTTACCCTGCTGAATGTTTAGTAAAATTTGAATAATTTGAATTCTACCAAACCAAATCTAGCAAACTTTATACCGTTGGAAATCCCATGATTTTACCTATCCAATGCCACTGGCCCCATCTCCAATTTCTTTGTAGTTTTAATTTGACAAAAAAGACAAGACAGGGACTTTTGCACATTCAAACTTTATTTAAAATTCAACCAAGATAGATTTTGAAGTAACTCCAATTCTAATAAATCACAAATGATGTCCTCTAATTGATTATGCAATAACATAGCCCTGTTGTTTGTATGATCATGGACTAGATCAAATAAAATGGCTATGTAGTCATTTCTAGAGCATTTTAAAGTGGAATTCAAACTCAACCCCAATATGAGAATTATCTCTCATTTAAATTTTGATCCTAAGTACTAATAACCAGGGGGAATGACTTAGGCTAATGAACCCTTGAGAATTATTACTTAGAGATTTTAATTCATTTAAATGCTAAGTTTTAAAACTATGTGAAGTATAGCACTTCAACTAAATTGAACTCACATATAATAGATATGAAATGTTGACTTTGGGTCAACCTATATTTCATACCGTATTATTATATGAAGAGATTAAATCTTACTAAGAGATAGTAAAAAGAAATGATGTCTTTTAAAGACCTACTTACCAAATTTAAGAAATAGGAATAATGAGAGGAAATTATTTTCTTTCTAATAAAGACAAATCAAATAAACCACCATGCCATGTTTGATTGATAATAGGACTAGAGTGTGAACTCTTTGAGTGTGTCTAGTCTAGTATGAAAGCTTGGTTTAGTATTTATACCTCGTATTCGTATATAGACGCTAGTACCGAGGAATACCAAGAGGAGGAAGACTACTCACAGGAAGAAGAAGAGAACTTCGATAACTACCCAGCTCAAGGCAAGCTAACCCTTGCTAAACACAAGTGCCTAGCTCTACAAGAGCAAAGGCACCATCCCCTTTTACATTTATGTATTACCCATCCCATGTTTTTACTTACATTTGCTTTTGCTTATTTATTTCAAAGTACTTTTTGATTTATGATTCACTTGTCTAGATTAGAACAAGAGCATCAAAGTTAGCCTAAGCAAATAAAGCTAGGTAGCACCCCCTCATGACTAGTTGCTATTGCTAAGAACTAAAATTGACTACTTAGATGGGAACATTTGTGAGATGAACCAAAGTGAAAGATTTTTGAAGGTGAATATGACCTTGAGGAAATGGTGATTTTTGATAAAATAGATGATTGAGTTTGAATGCGATACCCTTCCAATTATACAAGTACCCCCACAATACCTGATTATGGGTAGGGCTTAACTAGAAACTTGTGTATTTTAGTATGGGTTCCCTCTGAACAAACATCATAGGGGTTACGCTGCGGCTGCCTCCGTACTTGTGGATTGATGTTGAAATGAGGTGAATGTACGGCCCAAGCCCTGTGCAGTTCCCGGGTTGACTGCGGTTCTCACCGGGAGGCCAAGCTCATGGGGAGAGGTGCTCATACTAGCATATATAAGTGAAAGGTTTCGATTGATGATCCGCGTACTGTGTTACGATGATTCGAGGTTACCCTCGACGGATGTAATCAAAAGTTGTGGCACAAGAGTACAACCTCTGCAGAGTGTTAAACCTATTCGAATAGCCGTGTCCACGGTTACGGACGATTGGAAAGGCCATACTATCTCCGTTATTCATTAAAATGTTTTGATGCTAGAAAGGAATGGTGGTTTGAGAGGTGACATTATGGTGATCCATAATGAGTGGTGGGGATGACACTAATGTTCCCACTTGAGTTAGTCTAGCACATGATTAGGCTTTTACCAAAGATTTATGAAACTAAAACTTGGCTTTATGCAAATAAACCTAGAGCTTAGCACCCTCTTACACTTAATGAGTATTTATCTTAGAGTTAGTTTGCGAGTACTTTAAAAGTACTCATGGCTTTGCCCTGGCTATTCAAATGCCAGACTATGAAGGAGAGCACCAGTATCAGGATGACGGACAGCAGGACGTCTACGATAACTAGGATCGTCTTCTAACGTCAAGCGTTGCCTGTGAAATAGATCGTCCACTACTACTTCGCCTCCGCTACTATTTGTGATGTTGAACAATATATTCGTGTAATATTGGATCATGTGATCTATGGTTGTAAGACAATATGTGTTGTAATAAATGATGACTCTATGCTACTTACTATTATGTCTCGCAAAAACATTATTCCTGGGATTGCGATGTACGGCATAATAGGCATCTGGACTTAAAAATCCGGGTGTTGACAGCGTTGGACCAGCTGCTCCCTGCCGGCTTCTTTGCGCTCCACCACCAGGACAACGCTAACCACTCGGTTGGTGGCTGCGATGTACAACAGCATTGGCTCCATTGAAGCCGGCGTTGCAAGGATTGGCGCGGTTGAGAGCACGCGCTTCAAGTCACGGAAGGCCTCATCCGCCTGCGGTGACCAGACGAACTTGTCCGCCTTCTTCATCAATTGATACAGGGGCAGTGCCTTCTCTCCCAGCCGGCCGACTTGCGGCTCAAGGAAGCCAGGCAGCCAGCAAACTTACGGACGTCCTTGAGGCATCGCGGCAGTTCCATCTTCTCCAGGGCACCGATCTTGTCCGGGTTGGCTTCGATCCTCGGCCGAGAGACGAGGTAGCCAAGGAGCTGGCCAGACGGCACGCCGAATGTGCACTTGGCCGGGTTGAGCTTCATCCGGAATCTTCTCAGATTGGTGAAGGTTTCTCTCAGGTCATCAAGGAGGGTAGTCGTCTCCTTGGTCTTTACAACGACATCATCCACATATGCGTGAACGTTTCTGCCGATTTGATCCTGCAAGCATTTTTGCATGCACCTTTGGTAGGTGGCGCCTGCATTTTTCAAGCCGAACGGCATAGCCGTGTAGCAATAAGCCCCATACGGGGTAATGAACGAAGTCTTTATTTGATCATCCGGATTCAAAGGAATCTGGTGGTAGCCTGAATAGGCATCTAGGAAAGACAACAGTTCACAGCCGGCAGTCGAGTCTATGACTTGATCTATGCGCTGCAGGGGAAAAGGATCCTTTGGGCACGCCTTGTTCAGGCTGGTGTAGTCGATACACATGCGCCAGGAGCCGTTCTTCTTCAAAACCAGGACCGGGTTCGCCAACCAGTCCGGGTGCAGCACTTCCATGATGAAGCCGGCAGCTAGGAGCCGGGCGATTTCTTCACCGATGGCCTTCCTTCGTTCTTCGGCGAAGCGCCTGAGAGGCTGCTTCACCGGCTTGGCTTCGGGCCGGACGTGGAGGTGGTGCTCAGCCAACTCCCTCGGCACACCCGGCATGTCTCTTGGAGTCCATGCGAAGATGTCCCGATTCTCACGGAGGAAGCTGGTGAGCTCGCTTTCCTATTTCTTGTTCAAGCCGGCACCGATGGTGACGAACTTGTCCGGCTGCGCCGGGTCCAGCAGGATCTTCTTGGTGTTGTCGGCCGGCTGGAAGTGAGTCGTCCCAGCCGGGTTGCCCGCAGCCGGCATGTCTGTCTGCGCGGCTTTGGCGAGGGCGACGGCGTCGTGGAGGAGCTGCTTCTCGGTGGCGATGACCAGCGTCTGGGCCATCTTGGAGCTCTGCGTGGCGCAGTCCATGGAGCGGCGATAGTCGCCGGCTACGGTGATGACCCCCTTGGGGCCGGGCAGCTTCATCTTCAGGTACCCATAGTGGGGCACCGCCATGAACTTGGTCAGGGCCGGCCTGCCCAGGAGCGCGTGGTAGGGACTCACGAGGTCCACCACCTCGAACTCGATTCTCTCTGTGCGGAAGTGGTCCGGCTTCCCGAACATCACCTCCAGCGTGATCCGGCCGATCGGCTGGCAGCAATGGCCTGGCACGATGCCATGGAAAACGGTAGGGGTGGGGCGCAACTCGGCCTCCTGGATGCCCAGCTTGCGGGCGGTGTCGCGGTAGAGGATGTTGATGCTGCTGCCGCCGTCGATGAGGACGCGCGAAAAACGCACGCTGCGCCGGGTTGTGCCGATGGTGGGGTCGAGGACCATGGCGTAGCTGCCCGGCTTTGGCAGGACAGCTGGTGTGTCGCGGCGATCAAAAGTGATGGCCTACTCTGACCAGTTTAGGTACTGGGGGACCGGCGGTATGACCACGTTGACCTCGAGGGAACGGCGCTCTTGGCTCGTCCTGTCCTCGGGCTCGGAGGTGAAGATGATGTAGGTGGCGTCTTCGGCCAGATATCGGCCGCTATGGTGCACTTGGTTAGCCTCGTGGTGCTCGAGGTTGGCGTTCTCTGCGCCGGCTTGGCCACCCGGCCCGCCGGCTGGTGGAGGCGGGGGTGGAGGCGGTAGAGGTTCACAGCTTGTCAGCCGCTTCATGAAGTGGCAGTCGCGGGTGGTGTGGTTGGAGGGGTTCTTGCCGCTGTGGTACTTGCACGGCGAGTCGAGCATTTGCTCAAAGGTGTACTTCGGCTTCCACTGCCGGTCTTGCTTCTCGGCGGCGGCTGCCGCACTGGCCGCGTTGTCCGCCACGGCGGCCTACGTGGGCGGAGCCGCACCGGCGGTCCGGCTGGTCGCTGTGACGCTTGCCGCGGTAGTTGTCCCGCCGGCTGCCGGGCGAGGCGCCCTCAGCCGGCTTGTTGTTGTCCCTTTCGGTGGGGGCCGGCGAAACGTCGGCCGGCGCCTTGCGGCTTCCTCAGCCAGCGCGTACTTGTCGGCGATGGCCATCAAGGCGGCCATCGACTTGGGGTCACTGCGGCGCAACTTGTGCCACAGCATGGTGTTGGGCCGACAGCCTCCCATGAAGAAGCTGATGGCCTGGATCTCGTGCACGCCCTCGCAGGAGTTGCGCATCTCGCACCAACACGTCAGGTACGCGCGATCCGTCTCGTCGGGGCCCTGCTTGCACATCTCGAGCTGCTGGGGGCGACCCGGCCGGCGATAGGTGCCGGTGAAGTTGCTGATGAAGGCCGCTTCGAAGTCGAGCCAGCCGTTTATGCTGCCGGCTGGCAGGTTGTTGAGCCATGTGCGGGCGGAGCCGACCAGCATCGGGGGGAGTAGCGCACGGCCCAGCGCTTGTTGCCTTTGGCGATGCCGACTGCGGTGGAGTAGTCCTGCAGCCAGTCCTCCGGCTTGGCTGTGCCGTCGTACTTGGGGGTGTCGCGGGGGAGAGTGAAGCCTTCGAGCGTGGGCTCGTTGGCGATGTGGGGCCCGAAGCACTTTGGGCCGGCTGGAGCTTCTTCTTCCGCAATGCGGGATTCGACCAGCCGGTCGAGGCGATCTCGGGCGTCGGCGGGCTCGATGCGCGGGCCCAGCCGGGAGTGTGCCGGCTGGCGCGCGCCGCTTGCTTCTGGAGCCGGCCGGTGATGACGGCGGGGCCCGGAGTCTTGCTCCTGGTTCCGGCTTGGAGGGGGCCGGCTGCGGCTGCTGCCGCTCGGCTGGTGGCTTGGCCGGCCCGAGCTGTGCGTGGCCCGGGAATCATGGCGCCGGCTTGATGCTGGGGAGGCGGACTCGGCCGTGTCCCTGGCGCCTTCCCTGTCGTTGCCTGCAGCTCCACGAGCGTGAGAAGCTACGGGGGCATTGACATACACAGGGTCGGCGATCTGCCTGTTGGCTGCGTTGAGCAGCTCAGTCACCCGCTTGGTCTGGCGGCGTAACTCTTCGCCCTCGAGGCGGTTCAGCTCTTCTGCGGCGGCTTCTGCCGCGCGCACGTTCTTGTCGGGGGTGTTGTAGACGGGGAGCTCCGCGGACAGAGCCGGCGAAGGAGCGCCGTCGCGGGCGATCTCAGTGCCAAGGTCGCGGCCCCTGCGGCGGATATGGCCGGCTCGGCTTGGCTCGTCGCCGCCTGGAGTGAGGCCGTGGGCGCGGTTGTATTCGCGCTGGGTGATCTCCATCTGGCGCTTAGCAGTAGCCAGTTCTTCGGTTTGCTTGAGGAGGAGCTGGCGGTGCGCCTCCAAGTCCGCCTCGATGGCGGTGGGGTCGGCACCAGGCGTGAGCGGGGTGCTCAGTTTTGCCCGGACTGCATCCAGCCGGGACGGTGGTGGAGGCGCTTTCGGGCCCGAGCCGGAGGCGTTGGGGTCGATGTTGCGCTCCAAGTTGGGGCCGCGCATGCGCGGGTTCTTGGTGGGGAGCTCATCGCCAGCCATCATGACTTGCACGACGGCGGGGCTGGCGGGAGCGCTGCTGCCGGCTCGCGGAGGAGGGCTAGCGCAGCGCAGCACCTGCCGTGGGTAGCGCGGCGGTGCGACGGTGGCGACGTAGACGTCGAAGCCGCCGAAGGAGATGACGCTGCCGCCGGCTGGGAAGGGCCGGTCAGCGAAGCAGCCAGCGCGTTGTCGGCCGACGCGATTGAGGGAGCCGAATCTCCAGATCAAGCCTGAAGCGACTCGCTCGCCGGTGGTGATGGTGAGGCCCGTCCGGATGAAGACACCGGCCGAGGATGCTGAAGGCCCCACGGTGGGCGCCAAATGTCGTGGTATCGTCACGGCATATGCCATAGGGGGGCTAATCGAAGTGGTTCCTGAGGGATCTCACGGCGGTATCCGGATGCGGGTATGGGCACGAGCGACACGGCGACGTACCCAGGTTCGAGGCCCTCCGATCGAGGTAAAACCTCTACTCCTGCTATGAGTGTATATGATGATCACACGATACAATGGTGCTCCTAGAGCTGTGTCCGACTGCTCCTGAGAGGCTAAGGGAGACGATGGTCTCTCTCACAGGGCAGCTCTGTAGGTGGGTGAAAGCAATAAATGATCGATCCCCTGCACGAGAGGGGGTAGTGCGGCTTATATAGGCACCGGCACTTTACATATAAGACCCTATAGTCTACTGGCCGGCTTGGCCGGCTACGGCTTCCGCTCCTTCCCGAGGCGGTGACGTCAGGAGCCGTTGAGGCATCGTAGCCTGTCCCATCCGGCTGCCACGGTCAGCGTTATGGAGAGGAAGTGTCCCTGTCGCCGTCAGCCACTGTAGCCTGTACGGCTCGTCGTAAGCTATGATGGCCTGTCCGGCGCGTGGCACTATTGCTCCACAGTGCCCCGCGCTTTACGGAAGATGAAGTCAGCGTGGACTTTGGGAACCCGGATCACCAACCCGGTCCCTTCCAGTGCAAGACTCGCCAGCCTCGAGTCGGTCTGAGGTACAAACCCCAGTCGGATATGGCTTGTAGAAGCCGGCCCAGCTACAGCATTGGTGGCCGCAGCCAGGCCGACTAGGACCCAGAGCCAGCCGGCTTCCGGACCAGCCGGCCACGGCTCCAACCGGCTGCTCCTCAGCCGGCCTTTGCCGCGAGCCAGCCAGTGGCCAGCCGGCTGCTCCGCGTCCATTGCCTTATCCGGGGTCTTCCCCCCGACACCTATAATCAATTTCGTCACCGTATCTTCTCTAATGTGACACCAACACCATATCGTAGACATCCGTATCTGGGGCGTCTAGGACCTGGATAGCATCGGGATGAAATAGCCCATGCAAAACCGAACAGTAAAAACAAAAAAAAACTTGTTTTTTTTTTGCATACTTGTTTGTTACTTTGGGTTAGTCGTTTTGGGGGTCGAGAGTTTCAACACGTGTGAGGGGATGTGTGCGTACACTAAAATTTATATAGATCGTGAGAAAGTGAAGTAATTTCATCTTAGATCCCAAAGAGATTTTCAATGCTTTCTAAACGGCCTCAATCGGAGCTTGTTCTTATTCATGTTGTTACTCTTAACTACTTCCCTCTTCTAGATGATGCCTATAATCAATTTCGTCACCATATCTTCTCTAATGTGACACCAACACCCTATCGTAGACATCCGTATCTGGGGCGTCTAGGACCTGGATAGCATCGGGATGAAATAGCCCATGCAAAACCGAACAGTAAAAACAAAAAAAAAACTTGCGTTTTTTGCATACTTGTTTGTTACTTTGGGTTAGTCGTTTTGGGGGTCGAGAGTTTCAACACGTGTGAGGGGATGTGTGCGTACATTAAAATTTATATAGATCGTGAGAAAGTGAAGTAATTTCATCTTAGATCCCAAAGAGATTTTCAATGCTTTCTAAAAGGCCTCAATCGGAGCTTGTTCTTATTCATGTTGTTACTCTTAACTACTTCCCTCTTCTAGATGATGCCTATAATCAATTTCGTCACCGTATCTTCTCTAATGTGACACCAATACCATATCGTAGACATCCGTATCTGGGGCGTCTAGGACCTGGATAGCATCGGGATGAAATAGCCCATGCAAAACCGAACAGTAAAAACAAAAAAAACTTGTGTTTTTTGCATACTTGTTTGTTACTTTGGGTTAGTCGTTTTGTTGGTCGAGAGTTTCAACACGTGTGAGGGGATGTGTGCGTACATTAAAATTTATATAGATCGTGAGAAAGTGAAGTAATTTCATCTTAGATCCCAAAGAGATTTTCAATGCTTTCTAAACGGCCTCAATCGGAGCTTGTTCTTATTCATGTTGTTACTCTTAACTACTTCCCTCTTCTAGATGATGCCTATAATCAATTTCGTCACCGTATCTTCTCTAATGTGACACCAACACCCTATCGTAGACATCCGTATCTGGGGCGTCTAGGACCTGGATAGCATCGGGATGAAATAGCCCATGCAAAACCGAACAGTAAAAACAAAAAAAAACTTGTTTTTTTGCATACTTGTTTGTTACTTTGGGTTAGTCGTTTTGGGGGTCGAGAGTTTCAACACGTGTGAGGGGATGTGTGCGTACACTAAAATTTATATAGATCGTGAGAAAGTGAAGTAATTTCATCTTAGATCCCAAAGAGATTTTCAATGCTTTCTAAACGGCCTCAATCGGAGCTTGTTCTTATTCATGTTGTTACTCTTAACTACTTCCCTCTTCTAGATGATGCCTATAATCAATTTCGTCACCGTATCTTCTCTAATGTGACACCAACACCCTATCGTAGACATCCGTATCTGGGGCGTCTAGGACCTGGATAGCATCGGGATGAAATAGCCCATGCAAAACCGAACAGTAAAAACAAAAAAAAAACTTGTGTTTTTTGCATACTTGTTTGTTACTTTGGGTTAGTCGTTTTGGGGGTCGAGAGTTTCAACACGTGTGAGGGGATGTGTGCGTACATTAAAATTTATATAGATCGTGAGAAAGTGAAGTAATTTCATCTTAGATCCCAAAGAGATTTTCAATGCTTTCTAAACGGCCTCAATCGGAGCTTGTTCTTATTCATGTTGTTACTCTTAACTACTTCCCTCTTCTAGATGATGCCTATAATCAATTTCGTCACCGTATCTTCTCTAATGTGACACCAACACCATATCGTAGACATCCGTATCTGGGGCGTCTAGGACCTGGATAGCATCGGGATGAAATAGCCCATGCAAAACCGAACAGTAAAAACAAAAAAACTTGTGTTTTTTGCATACTTGTTTGTTACTTTGGGTTAGTCGTTTTGGGGGTCGAGAGTTTCAACACGTGTGAGGGGATGTGTGCGTACATTAAAATTTATATAGATCGTGAGAAAGTGAAGTAATTTCATCTTAGATCCCAAAGAGATTTTCAATGCTTTCTAAACGGCCTCAATCGGAGCTTGTTCTTATTCATGTTGTTACTCTTAACTACTTCCCTCTTCTAGATGATGCCTATAATCAATTTCGTCACCGTATCTTCTCTAATGTGACACCAACACCCTATCGTAGACATCCGTATCTGGGGCGTCTAGGACCTGGATAGCATCGGGATGAAATAGCCCATGCAAAACCGAACAGTAAAAAAAAAAAAAACTTGTTTTTTTTTGCATACTTGTTTGTTACTTTGGGTTAGTCGTTTTGGGGGTCGAGAGTTTCAACACGTGTGAGGGGATGTGTGCGTACACTAAAATTTATATAGATCGTGAGAAAGTGAAGTAATTTCATCTTAGATCCCAAAGAGATTTTCAATGCTTTCTAAACGGCCTCAATCGGAGCTTGTTCTTATTCATGTTGTTACTCTTAACTACTTCACTCTTCTAGATGATGCCTATAATCAATTTCGTCACCGTATCTTCTCTAATGTGACACCAACACCCTATCGTAGACATCCGTATCTGGGGCGTCTAGGACCTGGATAGCATCGGGATGAAATAGCCCATGCAAAACCGAACAGTAAAAACAAAAAAAAAACTTGTGTTTTTTGCATACTTGTTTGTTACTTTGGGTTAGTCGTTTTGGGGGTCGAGAGTTTCAACACGTGTGAGGGGATGTGTGCGTACACTAAAATTTATATAGATCGTGAGAAAGTGAAGTAATTTCATCTTAGATCCCAAAGAGATTTTCAATGCTTTCTAAACGGCCTCAATCGGAGCTTGTTCTTATTCATGTTGTTCCTCTTAACTACTTCCCTCTTCTAGATGATGCCTATAATCAATTTCGTCACCGTATCTTCTCTAATGTGACACCAACACCCTATCGTAGACATCCATATCAGGGGCGTCTAGGACCTGGATAGCATCGGGATGAAATAGCCCATGCAAAACCGAACAGTAAAAACAAAAAAAAACTTGTTTTTTTTGCATACTTGTTTGTTACTTTGGGTTAGTCGTTTTGGGGGTCGAGAGTTTCAACACGTGTGAGGGGATGTGTGCGTACACTAAAATTTATATAGATCGTGAGAAAGTGAAGTAATTTCATCTTAGATCCCAAAGAGATTTTCAATGCTTTCTAAACGGCCTCAATCGGAGCTTGTTCTTATTCATGTTGTTACTCTTAACTACTTCACTCTTCTAGATGATGCCTATAATCAATTTCGTCACCGTATATTCTCTAATGTGACACCAACACCCTATTGTAGACATCCGTATCTGGGGCGTCTAGGACCTGGATATCATCGGGATGAAATAGCCCATGCAAAACCGAACAGTAAAAACAAAAAAAAAAACTTGTGTTTTTTGCATACTTGTTTGTTACTTTGGGTTAGTCGTTTTGGGGGTCGAGAGTTTCAACACGTGTGAGGGGATGTGTGCGTACACTAAAATTTATATAGATCATGAGAAAGTGAAGTAATTTCATCTTAGATCCCAAAGAGATTTTCAATGCTTTCTAAACGGCCTCAATCGGAGCTTGTTCTTATTCATGTTGTTCCTCTTAACTACTTCCCTCTTCTAGATGATGCCTATAATCAATTTCGTCACCGTATCTTCTCTAATGTGACACCAACACCATCTCGTAGACATCCGTATCTGGGGCGTCTAGGACCTGGATAGCATCGGGATGAAATAGCCCATGCAAAACCGAACAGTAAAAACAAAAAAACTTGTGTTTTTTGCATACTTGTTTGTTACTTTGGGTTAGTCGTTTTGGGGGTCGAGAGTTTCAACACGTGTGAGGGGATGTGTGCGTACATTAAAATTTATATAGATCGTGAGAAAGTGAAGTACATCTTAGATCCCAAAGAAATTTTTAATGCTTTCTAAACGGCCTCAATCGGAGCTTGTTCTTATTCATGTTGTTACTCTTAACTACTTCCCTCTTCTAGATGATGCCTATAATCAATTTCGTCACCGTATCTTCTCTAATGTGACACCAACACCCTATCGTAGACATCCGTATCTGGGGCGTCTAGGACCTGGATAGCATCGGGATGAAATAGCCCATGCAAAACCGAACAGTAAAAACCAAAAAAACTTGTTTTTTTTGCATACTTGTTTGTTACTTTGGGTTAGTCCTTTTGGGGCTCGAGAGTTTCAACACGTGTGAGGGGATGTGTGCGTACACTAAAATTTATATAGATCGTGAGAAAGTGAAGTAATTTCATCTTAGATCCCAAAGAGATTTTCAATGCTTTCTAAACGGCCTCAATCGGAGCTTGTTCTTATTCATGTTGTTACTCTTAACTACTTCCCTCTTCTAGATGATGCCTATAATCAATTTCGTCACCGTATCTTCTCTAATGTGACACCAACACCCTATCGTAGACATCCGTATATGGGGCGTCTAGGACCTGGATAGCATCGGGATGAAATAACCCATGCAAAACCGAACAGTAAAAACAAAAAAAAACTTGTGTTTTTTGCATACTTGTTTGTTACTTTGGGTTAGTCGTTTTGGGGGTCGAGAGTTTCAACACGTGTGAGGGGATGTGTGCGTACATTAAAATTTATATAGATCGTGAGAAAGTGAAGTAATTTCATCTTAGATCCCAAAGAGATTTTCAATGCTTTCTAAACGGCCTCAATCGGAGCTTGTTCTTATTCATGTTGTTACTCTTAACTACTTCCCTCTTCTAGATGATGCCTATAATCAATTTCGTCACCGTATCTTCTCTAATGTGACACCAACACCATATCGTAGACATCCGTATCTGGGGCGTCTAGGACCTGGATAGCATCGGGATGAAATAGCCCATGCAAAACCGAACAGTAAAAACAAAAAAAACTTGTGTTTTTTGCATACTTGTTTGTTACTTTGGGTTAGTCGTTTTGGGGGTCGAGAGTTTCAACACGTGTGAGGGGATGTGTGCGTACATTAAAATTTATATAGATCGTGAGAAAGTGAAGTAATTTCATCTTAGATCCCAAAGAGATTTTCAATGCTTTCTAAACGGCCTCAATCGGAGCTTGTTCTTATTCATGTTGTTACTCTTAACTACTTCCCTCTTCTAGATGATGCCTATAATCAATTTCGTCACCGTATCTTCTCTAATGTGACACCAACACCCTATCGTAGACATCCGTATCTGGGGCGTCTAGGACCTGGATAGCATCGGGATGAAATAGCCCATGCAAAACCGAACAGTAAAAACAAAAAAAAACTTGTTTTTTTTTGCATACTTGTTTGTTACTTTGGGTTAGTCGTTTTGGGGGTCGAGAGTTTCAACACGTGTGAGGGGATGTGTGCGTACACTAAAATTTATATAGATCGTGAGAAAGTGAAGTAATTTCATCTTAGATCCCAAAGAGATTTTCAATGCTTTCTAAACGGCCTCAATCGGAGCTTGTTCTTATTCATGTTGTTACTCTTAACTACTTCACTCTTCTAGATGATGCCTATAATCAATTTCGTCACCGTATCTTCTCTAATGTGACACCAACACCCTATCGTAGACATCCGTATCTGGGGCGTCTAGGACCTGGATAGCATCGGGATGAAATAGCCCATGCAAAACCGAACAGTAAAAACAAAAAAAAAACTTGTGTTTTTTGCATACTTGTTTGTTACTTTGGGTTAGTCATTTTGGGGGTCGAGAGTTTCAACACGTGTGAGGGGATGTGTGCATACACTAAAATTTATATAGATCGTGAGAAAGTGAAGTAATTTCATCTTAGATCCCAAAGAGATTTTCAATGCTTTCTAAACGGCCTCAATCGGAGCTTGTTCTTATTCATGTTGTTCCTCTTAACTACTTCCCTCTTCTAGATGATGCCTATAATCAATTTCGTCACCGTATCTTCTCTAATGTGACACCAACACCCTATCGTAGACATCCGTATCTGGGGCGTCTAGGACCTGGATAGCATCGGGATGAAATAGCCCATGCAAAACCGAACAGTAAAAACAAAAAAAAACTTGTTTTTTTTTTGCATACTTGTTTGTTACTTTGGTTAGTCGTTTTGGGGGTCGAGAGTTTCAACACGTGTGAGGGGATGTGTGCGTACACTAAAATTTATATAGATCGTGAGAAAGTGAAGTAATTTCATCTTAGATCCCAAAGAGATTTTCAATGCTTTCTAAACGGCCTCAATCGGAGCTTGTTCTTATTCATGTTGTTACTCTTAACTACTTCACTCTTCTAGATGATGCCTATAATCAATTTCGTCACCGTATATTCTCTAATGTGACACCAACACCCTATCGTAGACATCCGTATCTGGGGCGTCTAGGACCTGGATATCATCGGGATGAAATAGCCCATGCAAAACCGAACAGTAAAAACAAAAAAAAAACTTGTGTTTTTTGCATACTTGTTTGTTACTTTGGGTTAGTCGTTTTGGGGGTCGAGAGTTTCAACACGTGTGAGGGGATGTGTGCGTACACTAAAATTTATATAGATCATGAGAAAGTGAAGTAATTTCATCTTAGATCCCAAAGAGATTTTCAATGCTTTCTAAACGGCCTCAATCGGAGCTTGTTCTTATTCATGTTGTTCCTCTTAACTACTTCCCTCTTCTAGATGATGCCTATAATCAATTTCGTCACCGTATCTTCTCTAATGTGACACCAACACCATCTCGTAGACATCCGTATCTGGGGCGTCTAGGACCTGGATAGCATCGGGATGAAATAGCCCATGCAAAACCGTACAGTAAAAACAAAAAAAACTTGTGTTTTTTGCATACTTGTTTGTTACTTTGGGTTAGTCGTTTTGGGGGTCGAGAGTTTCAACACGTGTGAGGGGATGTGTGCGTACATTAAAATTTATATAGATCGTGAGAAAGTGAAGTACATCTTAGATCCCAAAGAGATTTTTAATGCTTTCTAAACGGCCTCAATCGGAGCTTGTTCTTATTCATGTTGTTACTCTTAACTACTTCCCTCTTCTAGATGATGCCTATAATCAATTTCGTCACCGTATCTTCTCTAATGTGACACCAACACCCTATCGTAGACATCCGTATCTGGGGCGTCTAGGACCTGGATAGCATCGGGATGAAATAGCCCATGCAAAACCGAACAGTAAAAACCAAAAAAACTTGTTTTTTTTGCATACTTGTTTGTTACTTTGGGTTAGTCCTTTTGGGGCTCGAGAGTTTCAACACGTGTGAGGGGATGTGTGCGTACACTAAAATTTATATAGATCGTGAGAAAGTGAAGTAATTTCATCTTAGATCCCAAAGAGATTTTCAATGCTTTCTAAACGGCCTCAATCGGAGCTTGTTCTTATTCATGTTGTTACTCTTAACTACTTCCCTCTTCTAGATGATGCCTATAATCAATTTCGTCACCGTATCTTCTCTAATGTGACACCAACACCCTATCGTAGACATCCGTATCTGGGGCGTCTAGGACCTGGATAGCATCGGGATGAAATAGCCCATGCAAAACCGAACAGTAAAAACAAAAAAAACTTGTGTTTTTTGCATACTTGTTTGTTACTTTGGGTTAGTCATTTTGGGGGTCGAGAGTTTCAACACGTGTGAGGGGATGTGTGCGTACATTAAAATTTATATAGATCGTGAGAAAGTGAAGTAATTTCATCTTAGATCCCAAAGAGATTTTCAATGCTTTCTAAACGGCCTGAATCGGAGCTTGTTCTTATTCATGTTGTTACTCTTAACTACTTCCCTCTTCTAGATGATGCCTATAATCAATTTCGTCACCGTATCTTCTCTAATGTGACACCAACACCCTATCGTAGACATCCGTATCTGGGGCTTTTTTTTTGCATATTGTTTGTTACTTTGGGTTAGTCGTTTTGGGGGTCGAGAGTTTCAACACGTGTTAGGGGATGTGTGCGTACACTAAAATTTATATAGATCGTGAGAAAGTGAAGTAATTTCATCTTAGATCCCAAAGAGATTTTCAATGCTTTCTAAACGGCCTCAATCGGAGCTTGTTCTTATTCATGTTGTCACTCTTAACTACTTCCCTCTTCTAGATGATGCCTATAATCAATTTCGTCACCGTATCTTCTCTAATGTGACACCAACACCATATCGTAGACATCCGTATCTGGGGCGTCTAGGACCTGGATAGCATCGGGATGAAATAGCCCATGCAAAACCGAACAGTAAAAACAAAAAAAACTTGTGTTTTTTGCATACTTGTTTGTTACTTTGGGTTAGTCGTTTTGGGGGTCGAGAGTTTCAACACGTGTGAGGGGATGTGTGCGTACATTAAAATTTATATAGATCGTGAGAAAGTGAAGTAATTTCATCTTAGATCCCAAAGAGATTTTCAATGCTTTCTAAACGGCCTCAATCGGAGCTTGTTCTTATTCATGTTGTTACTCTTAACTACTTCCCTCTTCTAGATGATGCCTATAATCAATTTCGTCACCGTATCTTCTCTAATGTGACACCAACACCCTATCGTAGACATCCGTATCTGGGGCGTCTAGGACCTGGATAGCATCGGGATGAAATAGCCCATGCAAAACCGAACAGTAAAAACCAAAAAAACTTGTTTTTTTTGCATACTTGTTTGTTACTTTGGGTTAGTCATTTTGGGGGTCGAGAGTTTCAACACGTGTGAGGGGATGTGTGCGTACACTAAAATTTATATAGATCATGAGAAAGTGAAGTAATTTCATCTTAGATCCCAAAGAGATTTTCAATGCTTTCTAAACGGCCTCAATCGGAGCTTGTTCTTATTCATGTTGTTACTCTTAACTACTTCCCTCTTCTAGATGATGCCTATAATTAATTTCGTCACCGTATCTTCTCTAATGTGACACCAACACCCTATCGTAGACATCCGTATCTGGGGCATCTAGGACCTGGATAGCATCGGGATGAAATAGCCCATGCAAAACCGAACAGTAAAAACAAAAAAAACTTGTGTTTTTTGCATACTTGTTTGTTACTTTGGTTAGTCATTTTGGGGGTCGAGAGTTTCAACACGTGTGAGGGGATGTGTGCGTACATTAAAATTTATATAGATCGTGAGAAAGTGAAGTAATTTCATCTTAGATCCCAAAGAGATTTTCAATGCTTTCTAAACGGCCTGAATCGGAGCTTGTTCTTATTCATGTTGTTACTCTTAACTACTTCCCTCTTCTAGATGATGCCTATAATCAATTTCGTCACCGTATCTTCTCTAATGTGACACCAACACCCTATCGCAGACATCCGTATCTGGGGCGTCTAGGACCTGGATAGCATCGGGATGAAATAGCCCATGCAAAACCGAACAGTAAAAACAAAAAAAACTTGTTTTTTTTTGAATACTTGTTTGTTACTTTGGGTTAGTCGTTTTGGGGGTCGAGAGTTTCAACACGTGTGAGGGGATGTGTGCGTACACTAAAATTTATATAGATCGTGAGAAAGTGAAGTAATTTCATCTTAGATCCCAAAGAGATTTTCAATGCTTTCTAAACGGCCTCAATCGGAGCTTGTTCTTATTCATGTTGTTACTCTTAACTACTTCCCTCTTCTAGATGATGCCTATAATCAATTTCGTCACCGTATCTTCTCTAATGTGACACCAACACCCTATCGTAGACATCCGTATCTGGGGCGTCTAGGACCTGGATAGCATCGGGATGAAATAGCCCATGCAAAACCGAACAGTAAAAACAAAAAAAAACTTGTGTTTTTTGCATACTTGTTTGTTACTTTGGGTTAGTCGTTTTGGGGGTCGAGAGTTTCAACACGTGTGAGGGGATGTGTGCGTACATTAAAATTTATATAGATCGTGAGAAAGTGAAGTAATTTCATCTTAGATCCCAAAGAGATTTTCAATGCTTTCTAAACGGCCTGAATCGGAGCTTGTTCTTATTCATGTTGTCACTCTTAACTACTTCCCTCTTCTAGATGATGCCTATAATCAATTTCGTCACCGTATCTTCTCTAATGTGACACCAACACCCTATCGTAGACATCCGTATCAGGGGCGTCTAGGACCTGGATAGCATCGGGATGAAATAGCCCATGCAAAACCGAACAGTAAAAACAAAAAAAAACTTGTTTTTTTTTTTTGCATACTTGTTTGTTACTTTGGGTTAGTCGTTTTGGGGGTCGAGAGTTTCAACACGTGTGAGGGGATGTGTGCGTACACTAAAATTTATATAGATCGTGAGAAAGTGAAGTAATTTCATCTTAGATCCCAAAGAGATTTTCAATGCTTTCTAAACGGCCTCAATCGGAGCTTGTTCTTATTCATGTTGTTACTCTTAACTACTTCCCTCTTCTAGATGATGCCTATAATCAATTTCGTCACCGTATCTTCTCTAATGTGACACCAACACCCTATCGTAGACATCCGTATCTGGGGCATCTAGGACCTGGATAGCATCGGGATGAAATAGCCCATGCAAAACCGAACAGTAAAAACAAAAAAAACTTGTGTTTTTTGCATACTTGTTTGTTACTTTGGGTTAGTCATTTTGGGGGTCGAGAGTTTCAACACGTGTGAGGGGATGTGTGCGTACACTAAAATTTATATAGATCATGAGAAAGTGAAGTAATTTCATCTTAGATCCCAAAGAGATTTTCAATGCTTTCTAAACGGCCTCAATCGGAGCTTGTTCTTATTCATGTTGTTACTCTTAACTACTTCCCTCTTCTAGATGATGCCTATAATCAATTTAGTCACCGTATCTTCTCTAATGTGACACCAACACCCTATCGTAGACATCCGTATCTGGGGCATCTAGGACCTGGATAGCATCGGGATGAAATAGCCCATGCAAAACCGAACAGTAAAAACAAAAAAACTTGTGTTTTTTGCATACTTGTTTGTTACTTTGGTTAGTCATTTTGGGGGTCGAGAGTTTCAACACGTGTGAGGGGATGTGTGCGTACATTAAAATTTATATAGATCGTGAGAAAGTGAAGTAATTTCATCTTAGATCCCAAAGAGATTTTCAATGCTTTCTAAACGGCTCAATCGGAGCTTGTTCTTATTCATGTTGTTACTCTTAACTACTTCCCTCTTCTAGATGATGCCTATAATCAATTTCGTCACCGTATCTTCTCTAATGTGACACCAACACCCTATCGTAGACATCCGTATCAGGGGCGTCTAGGACCTGGATAGCATCGGGATGAAATAGCCCATGCAAAACCGAACAGTAAAAACAAAAAAAAACTTGTTTTTTTTGCATACTTGTTTGTTACTTTGGGTTAGTCGTTTTGGGGGTCGAGAGTTTCAACACGTGTGAGGGGATGTGTGCGTACACTAAAATTTATATAGATCGTGAGAAAGTGAAGTAATTTCATCTTAGATCCCAAAGAGATTTTCAATGCTTTCTAAACGGCCTCAATCGGAGCTTGTTCTTATTCATGTTGTTACTCTTAACTACTTCCCTCTTCTAGATGATGCCTATAATCAATTTCGTCACCGTATCTTCTCTAATGTGACACCAACACCCTATCGTAGACATCCGTATCTGGGGCGTCTAGGACCTGGATAGCATCGGGATGAAATAGCCCATGCAAAACCGAACAGTAAAAACAAAAAAAAACTTGTGTTTTTTGCATACTTGTTTGTTACTTTGGGTTAGTCGTTTTGGGGGTCGAGAGTTTCAACACGTGTGAGGGGATGTGTGCGTACATTAAAATTTATATAGATCGTGAGAAAGTGAAGTAATTTCATCTTAGATCCCAAAGAGATTTTCAATGCTTTCTAAACGGCCTGAATCGGAGCTTGTTCTTATTCATGTTGTCACTCTTAACTACTTCCCTCTTCTAGATGATGCCTATAATCAATTTCGTCACCGTATCTTCTCTAATGTGACACCAACACCCTATCGTAGACATCCGTATCTGGGGCGTCTAGGACCTGGATAGCATCGGGATGAAATAGCCCATGCAAAACCGAACAGTAAAAACAAAAAAAAACTTGTTTTTTTTTTTGCATACTTGTTTGTTACTTTGGGTTAGTCGTTTTGGGGGTCGAGAGTTTCAACACGTGTGAGGGGATGTGTGCGTACACTAAAATTTATATAGATCGTGAGAAAGTGAAGTAATTTCATCTTAGATCCCAAAGAGATTTTCAATGCTTTCTAAACGGCCTCAATCGGAGCTTGTTCTTATTCATGTTGTTACTCTTAACTACTTCCCTCTTCTAGATGATGCCTATAATCAATTTCGTCACCGTATCTTCTCTAATGTGACACCAACACCCTATCGTAGACATCCGTATCTCGGGCGTCTAGGACCTGGATAGCATCGGGATGAAATAGCCCATGCAAAACCGAACAGTAAAAACAAAAAAAAAACTTGTGTTTTTTGCATACTTGTTTGTTACTTTGGGTTAGTCGTTTTGGGGGTCGAGAGTTTCAACACGTGTGAGGGGATGTGTGCGTACATTAAAATTTATATAGATCGTGAGAAAGTGAAGTAATTTCATCTTAGATCCCAAAGAGATTTTCAATGCTTTCTAAACGGCCTCAATCGGAGCTTGTTCTTATTCATGTTGTTACTCTTAACTACTTCCCTCTTCTAGATGATGCCTATAATCAATTTCGTCACCGTATCTTCTCTAATGTGACACCAACACCCTATCGTAGACATCCGTATCTGGGGCGTCTAGGACCTGGATAGCATCGGGATGAAATAGCCCATGCAAAACCGAACAGTAAAAACAAAAAAAAACTTGTTTTTTTTTGCATACTTGTTTGTTACTTTGGGTTAGTCGTTTTGGGGGTCGAGAGTTTCAACACGTGTGAGGGGATGTGTGCGTACACTAAAATTTATATAGATCGTGAGAAAGTGAAGTAATTTCATCTTAGATCCCAAAGAGATTTTCAATGCTTTCTAAACGGCCTCAATCGGAGCTTGTTCTTATTCATGTTGTTACTCTTAACTACTTCCCTCTTCTAGATGATGCCTATAATCAATTTCGTCACCGTATCTTCTCTAATGTGACACCAACACCCTATCGTAGACATCCGTATCTGGGGCGTCTAGGACCTGGATAGCATCGGGATGAAATAGCCCATGCAAAACCGAACAGTAAAAACAAAAAAAAACTTGTGTTTTTTGCATACTTGTTTGTTACTTTGGGTTAGTCGTTTTGGGGGTCGAGAGTTTCAACACGTGTGAGGGGATGTGTGCGTACATTAAAATTTATATAGATCGTGAGAAAGTGAAGTAATTTCATCTTAGATCCCAAAGAGATTTTCAATGCTTTCTAAACGGCCTCAATCGGAGCTTGTTCTTATTCATGTTGTTACTCTTAACTACTTCCCTCTTCTACATGATGCCTATAATCAATTTCATCACCGTATCTTCTCTAATGTGACACCAACACCCTATCGTAGACATCCGTATCTGGGGCGTCTAGGACCTGGATAGCATCGGGATGAAATAGCCCATGCAAAACCGAACAGTAAAAACAAAAAAAAACTTGTTTTTTTTTTGCATACTTGTTTGTTACTTTGGGTTAGTCGTTTTGGGGGTCGAGAGTTTCAACACGTGTGAGGGGATGTGTGCGTACACTAAAATTTATATAGATCGTGAGAAAGTGAAGTAATTTCATCTTAGATCCCAAAGAGATTTTCAATGCTTTCTAAACGGCCTCAATCGGAGCTTGTTCTTATTCATGTTGTTACTCTTAACTACTTCCCTCTTCTAGATGATGCCTATAATCAATTTCGTCACCGTATCTTCTCTAATGTGACACCAACACCCTATCGTAGACATCCGTATCTGGGGCGTCTAGGACCTGGATAGCATCGGGATGAAATAGCCCATGCAAAACCGAACAGTAAAAACAAAAAAACATGTGTTTTTTGCATACTTGTTTGTTACTTTGGGTTAGTCGTTTTGGGTGTCGAGAGTTTCAACACGTGTGAGGGGATGTGTGCGTACATTAAAATTTATATAGATCGTGAGAAAGTGAAGTAATTTCATCTTAGATCCCAAAGAGATTTTCAATGCTTTCTAAACGGCCTCAATCGGAGCTTGTTCTTATTCATGTTGTTACTCTTAACTACTTCCCTCTTCTAGATGATGCCTATAATCAATTTCGTCACCGTATCTTCTCTAATGTGACACCAACACCCTATCGTAGACATCCGTATCTGGGGCGTCTAGGACCTGGATAGCATCGGGATGAAATAGCCCATGCAAAACCGAACAGTAAAAACAAAAAAAAACTTGTTTTTTTTTTGCATACTTGTTTGTTACTTTGGGTTAGTCGTTTTGGGGGTCGAGAGTTTCAACATGTGTGAGGGGATGTGTGCGTACACTAAAATTTATATAGATCGTTAGAAAGTGAAGTAATTTCATCTTAGATCCCAAAGAGATTTTCAATGCTTTCTAAACGGCCTCAATCGGAGCTTGTTCTTATTCATTTTGTTACTCTTAACTACTTCCCTCTTCTAGATGATGCCTATAATCAATTTCGTCACCGTATCTTCTCTAATGTGACACCAACACCCTATCGTAGACATCCGTATCAGGGGCGTCTAGGACCTGGATAGCATCGGGATGAAATAGCCCATGCAAAACCGAACAGTAAAAACAAAAAAAAACTTGTGTTTTTTGCATACTTGTTTGTTACTTTGGGTTAGTCGTTTTGGGGTCGAGAGTTTCAACACGTGTGAGGGGATGTGTGCGTACATTAAAATTTATATAGATCGTGAGAAAGTGAAGTAATTTCATCTTAGATCCCAAAGAGATTTTCAATGCTTTCTAAACGGCCTCAATCGGAGCTTGTTCTTATTCATGTTGTTACTCTTAACTACTTCCCTCTTCTAGATGATGCCTATAATCAATTTCGTCACCGTATCTTCTCTAATGTGACACCAACACCCTATCGTAGACATCCGTATCTGGGGCATCTAGGACCTGGATAGCATCGGGATGAAATAGCCCATGCAAAACCGAACAGTAAAAACAAAAAAAACTTGTTTTTTTTTGCATACTTGTTTGTTACTTTGGGTTAGTCGTTTTGGGGGTCGAGAGTTTCAACACGTGTGAGGGGATGTGTGCGTACACTAAAATTTATATAGATCGTGAGAAAGTGAAGTAATTTCATCTTAGATCCCAAAGAGATTTTCAATGCTTTCTAAACGGCCTCAATCGGAGCTTGTTCTTATTCATGTTGTTACTCTTAACTACTTCCCTCTTCTAGATGATGCCTATAATCAATTTCGTCACCGTATCTTCTCTAATGTGACACCAACACCCTATCGTAGACATCCGTATCTGGGGCGTCTAGGACCTGGATAGCATCGGGATGAAATAGCCCATGCAAAACCGAACAGTAAAAACAAAAAAAACTTGTGTTTTTTGCATACTTGATTGTTACTTTGGGTTAGTCGTTTTGGGGGTCGAGAGTTTCAACACGTGTGAGGGGATGTGTGCGTACATTAAAATTTATATAGATCGTGAGAAAGTGAAGTAATTTCATCTTAGATCCCAAAGAGATTTTCAATGCTTTCTAAACGGCCTCAATCGGAGCTTGTTCTTATTCATGTTGTTACTCTTAACTACTTCCCTCTTCTAGATGATGCCTATAATCAATTTCGTCACCGTATCTTCTCTAATGTGACACCAACACCCTATCGTAGACATCCGTATCTGGGGCGTCTAGGACCTGGATAGCATCGGGATGAAATAGCCCATGCAAAACCGAACAGTGAAAACAAAAAAAACTTGTGTTTTTTGCATACTTGTTTGTTACTTTGGGTTAGTCGTTTTGGGGGTCGAGAGTTTCAACACGTGTGAGGGGATGTGTGCGTACATTAAAATTTATATAGATCGTGAGAAAGTGAAGTAATTTCATCTTAGATCCCAAAGAGATTTTCAATGCTTTCTAAACGGCCTCAATCGGAGTTTGTTCTTATTCATGTTGTTACTCTTAACTACTTCCCTCTTCTAGATGATGCCTATAATCAATTTCGTCACCGTATCTTCTCTAATGTGACACCAACACCCTATCGTAGACATCCGTATCAGGGCGTCTAGGACCTGGATAGCATCGGGATGAAATAGCCCATGCAAAACCGAACAGTAAAAACAAAAAAAAACTTGTTTTTTTTGCATACTTGTTTGTTACTTTGGGTTAGTCGTTTTGGGGGTCGAGAGTTTCAACATGTGTGAGGGGATGTGTGCGTACACTAAAATTTATATAGATCGTTAGAAAGTGAACTAATTTCATCTTAGATCCCAAAGAGATTTTCAATGCTTTCTAAACGGCCTCAATCGGAGCTTGTTCTTATTCATTTTGTTACTCTTAACTACTTCCCTCTTCTAGATGATGCCTATAATCAATTTCGTCACCGTATCTTCTCTAATGTGACACCAACACCCTATCGTAGACATCCGTATCTGGGGCGTCTAGGACCTGGATAGCATCGGGATGAAATAGCCCATGCAAAACCGAACAGTAAAAACAAAAAAAAACTTGTGTTTTTTGCATACTTGTTTGTTACTTTGGGTTAGTCGTTTTGGGGGTCGAGAGTTTCAACACGTGTGAGGGGATGTGTGCGTACATTAAAATTTATATAGATCGTGAGAAAGTGAAGTAATTTCATCTTAGATCCCAAAGAGATTTTCAATGCTTTCTAAACGGCCTCAATCGGAGCTTGTTCTTATTCATGTTGTTACTCTTAACTACTTCCCTCTTCTAGATGATGCCTATAATCAATTTCGTCACCGTATCTTCTCTAATGTGACACCAACACCCTATCGTAGACATCCGTATCTGGGGCATCTAGGACCTGGATAGCATCGGGATGAAATAGCCCATGCAAAACCGAACAGTAAAAACAAAAAAAAACTTGTTTTTTTTTTTGCATACTTGTTTGTTACTTTGGGTTAGTCGTTTTGGGGGTCGAGAGTTTCAACACGTGTGAGGGGATGTGTGCGTACACTAAAATTTATATAGATCGTGAGAAAGTGAAGTAATTTCATCTTAGATCCCAAAGAGATTTTCAATGCTTTCTAAACGGCCTCAATCGGAGCTTGTTCTTATTCATGTTGTTACTCTTAACTACTTCCTCTTCTAGATGATGCCTATAATCAATTTCGTCACCGTATCTTCTCTAATGTGACACCAACACCCTATCGTAGACATCCGTATCTGGGGCGTCTAGGACCTGGATAGCATCGGGATGAAATAGCCCATGCAAAACCGAACAGTAAAAACAAAAAAAACTTGTGTTTTTTGCATACTTGATTGTTACTTTGGGTTAGTCGTTTTGGGGGTCGAGAGTTTCAACACGTGTGAGGGGATGTGTGCGTACATTAAAATTTATATAGATCGTGAGAAAGTGAAGTAATTTCATCTTAGATCCCAAAGAGATTTTCAATGCTTTCTAAACGGCCTCAATCGGAGCTTGTTCTTATTCATGTTGTTACTCTTAACTACTTCCCTCTTCTAGATGATGCCTATAATCAATTTCGTCACCGTATCTTCTCTAATGTGACACCAACACCCTATCGTAGACATCCGTATCTGGGGCGTCTAGGACCTGGATAGCATCGGGATGAAATAGCCCATGCAAAACCGAACAGTGAAAACAAAAAAAAAATGTGTTTTTTTAATACTTGTATGTTACTTTGGGTTAGTCGTTTTGGGGTCGAGAGTTTCAACACGTGTGAGGGGATGTGTGCGTACATTAAAATTTATATAGATCGTGAGAAAGTGAAGTAATTTCATCTTAGATCCCAAAGAGATTTTCAATGCTTTCTAAACGGCCTCAATCGGAGCTTGTTCTTATTCATGTTGTTACTCTTAACTACTTCCCTCTTCTAGATGATGCCTATAATCAATTTCGTCACCGTATCTTCTCTAATGTGACACCAACACCCTATCGTAGACATCCGTATCTGGGGCATCTAGGACCTGGATAGCATCGGGATGAAATAGCCCATGCAAAACCGAACAGTAAAAACAAAAAAAAACTTGTTTTTTTTTTTTTGCATACTTGTTTGTTACTTTGGGTTAGTCGTTTTGGGGGTCGAGAGTTTCAACACGTGTGAGGGGATGTGTGCGTACACTAAAATTTATATAGATCGTGAGAAAGTGAAGTAATTTCATCTTAGATCCCAAAGAGATTTTCAATGCTTTCTAAACGGCCTCAATCGGAGCTTGTTCTTATTCATGTTGTTACTCTTAACTACTTCCCTCTTCTAGATGATGCCTATAATCAATTTCGTCACCGTATCTTCTCTAATGTGACACCAACACCCTATCGTAGACAAACGAATCAAGGGCGTCTAGGACCTGGATAGCATCGGGATGAAATAGCCCATGCAAAACCGAACAGTAAAAACAAAAAAACTTGTGTTTTTTGCATACTTGATTGTTACTTTGGGTTAGTCGTTTTGGGGGTCGAGAGTTTCAACACGTGTGAGGGGATGTGTGCGTACATTAAAATTTATATAGATCGTGAGAAAGTGAAGTAATTTCATCTTAGATCCCAAAGAGATTTTCAATGCTTTCTAAACGGCCTCAATCGGAGCTTGTTCTTATTCATGTTGTTACTCTTATCTACTTCCCTCTTCTAGATGATGCCTATAATCAATTTCGTCACCGTATCTTCTCTAATGTGGCACCAACACCCTATCGTAGACATCCGTATCTGGGGCGTCTAGGACCTGGATAGCATCGGGATGAAATAGCCCATGCAAAACCGAACAGTAAAAACAAAAAAAACTTGTTTTTTTGCATACTTGTTTGTTACTTTGGGTTAGTCATTTTGGGGGTCGAGAGTTTCAACACGTGTGAGGGGATGTGTGCGTACACTAAAATTTATATAGATCGTGAGAAAGTGAAGTAATTTCATCTTAGATCCCAAAGAGATTTTCAATGCTTTCTAAACGGCCTCAATCGGAGCTTGTTCTTATTCATGTTGTTACTCTTAACTACTTCCCTCTTCTAGATGATGCCTATAATCAATTTCGTCACCGTATCTTCTCTAATGTGACACCAACACCATATCGTAGACATCCGTATCTGGGGCGTCTAGGACCTGGATAGCATCGGGATGAAATAGCCCATGCAAAACCGAACAGTAAAAACAAAAAAAACTTGTGTTTTTTGCATACTTGTTTGTTACTTTGGGTTAGTCGTTTTGGGGGTCGAGAGTTTCAACACGTGTGAGGGGATGTGTGCGTACATTAAAATTTATATAGATCGTGAGAAACTGAAGTAATTTCATCTTAGATCCCAAAGAGATTTTCAATGCTTTCTAAACGGCCTCAATCGGAGCTTGTTCTTATTCATGTTGTTACTCTTAACTACTTCCCTCTTCTAGATGATGCCTATAATCAATTTCGTCACCGTATCTTCTCTAATGTGACACCAACACCCTATCGTAGACATCCGTATCTTGGGCGTCTAGGACCTGGATAGCATCGGGATGAAATAGCCCATGCAAAACCGAACAGTAAAAACAAAAAAAACTTGTTTTTTTTGCATACTTGTTTGTTACTTTGGGTTAGTCATTTTGGGGGTCGAGAGTTTCAACACGTGTGAGGGGATGTGTGCGTACACTAAAATTTATATAGATCGTGAGAAAGTGAAGTAATTTCATCTTAGATCCCAAAGAGATTTTCAATGCTTTCTAAACGGCCTCAATCGGAGCTTGTTCTTATTCATGTTGTTACTCTTAACTACTTCCCTCTTCTAGATGATGCCTATAATCAATTTCATCACCGTATCTTCTCTAATGTGACACCAACACCATATCGTAGACATCCGTATCAGGGGCGTCTAGGACCTGGATAGCATCGGGATGAAATAGCCCATGCAAAACCGAACAGTAAAAACAAAAAAAACTTGTGTTTTTTGCATACTTGTTTGTTACTTTGGGTTAGTCATTTTGGGGGTCGAGAGTTTCAACACGTGTGAGGGGATGTGTGCGTACATTAAAATTTATATAGATCGTGAGAAAGTGAAGTAATTTCATCTTAGATCCCAAAGAGATTTTCAATGCTTTCTAAACGGCCTCAATCGGAGCTTGTTCTTATTCATGTTGTTACTCTTAACTACTTCCCTCTTCTAGATGATGCCTATAATCAATTTCGTCACCGTATCTTCTCTAATGTGACACCAACACCCTATCGTAGACATCCGTATCTGGGGCGTCTAGTACCTGGATAGCATCGGGATGAAATAGCCCATGCAAAACCGAACAGTAAAAACAAAAAAAACTTGTTTTTTTTGCATACTTGTTTGTTACTTTGGGTTAGTCATTTTGGGGGTCGAGAGTTTCAACACGTGTGAGGGGATGTGTGCGTACACTAAAATTTATATAGATCGTGAGAAAGTGAAGTAATTTCATCTTAGATCCCAAAGAGATTTTCAATGCTTTCTAAACGGCCTCAATCGGAGCTTGTTCTTATTCATGTTGTTACTCTTAACTACTTCCCTCTTCTAGATGATGCCTATAATCAATTTCGTCACCGTATCTTCTCTAATGTGACACCAACACCCTATCGTAGACATCCGTATCAGGGGCGTCTAGGACCTGGATAGCATCGGGATGAAATAGCCCATGCAAAACCGAACAGTAAAAACAAAAAAAACTTGTTTTTTTTGCATACTTGATTGTTACTTTGGGTTAGTCGTTTTGGGGGTCGAGAGTTTCAACACGTGTGAGGGGATGTGTGCGTACATTAAAATTTATATAGATCGTGAGAAAGTGAAGTAATTTCATCTTAGATCCCAAAGAGATTTTCAATGCTTTCTAAACGGCCTCAATCGGAGCTTGTTCTTATTCATGTTGTTACTCTTATCTACTTCCCTCTTCTAGATGATGCCTATAATCAATTTCGTCACCGTATCTTCTCTAATGTGACACCAACACCCTATCGTAGACATCCGTATCTGGGGCGTCTAGGACCTGGATAGCATCGGGATGAAATAGCCCATGCAAAACCGAACGGTAAAAACAAAAAAAACTTTTTTTTTGCATACTTGTTTGTTACTTTGGGTTAGTTATTTTGGGGGTCGAGAGTTTCAACACGTGTGAGGGGATGTGTGCGTACACTAAAATTTATATAGATTGTGAGAAAGTGAAGTAATTTCATCTTAGATCCCAAAGAGATTTTCAATGCTTTCTAAACGGCCTCAATCGGAGCTTGTTCTTATTCATGTTGTTACTCTTAACTACTTCCCTCTTCTAGATGATGCCTATAATCAATTTCGTCACCGTATCTTCTCTAATGTGACACCAACACCATATCGTGAACATCCGTATCAGGCGTCTAGGACCTGGATAGCATCGGGATGAAATAGCCCATGCAAAACCGAACAGTAAAAACAAAAAAACCGTGTGTTTTTTGCATACTTGTTTGTTACTTTGGGTTAGTCGTTTTGGGGTGTCGAGAGTTTCAACACGTGTGAGGGGATGTGTGCGTACATTAAAATTTATATAGATCGTGAGAAAGTGAAGTAATTTCATCTTAGATCCCAAAGAGATTTTCAATGCTTTCTAAACGGCCTCAATCGGAGCTTGTTCTTATTCATGTTGTTACTCTTAACTACTTCCCTCTTCTAGATGATGCCTATAATCAATTTCGTCACCGTATCTTCTCTAATGTGACACCAACACCCTATCGTAGACATCCGTATCTCTGGGGCGTCTAGGACCTGGATAGCATCGGGATGAAATAGCCCATGCAAAACCGAACAGTAAAAACAAAAAAAACTTGTTTTTTTTGCATACTTGTTTGTTACTTTGGGTTAGTTATTTTGGGGGTCGAGAGTTTCAACACGTGTGAGGGGATGTGTGCGTACACTAAAATTTATATAGATTGTGAGAAAGTGAAGTAATTTCATCTTAGATCCCAAACAGATTTTCAATGCTTTCTAAACGGCCTCAATCGGAGCTTGTTCTTATTCATGTTGTTACTCTTAACTACTTCCCTCTTCTAGATGATGCCTATAATCAATTTCGTCACCGTATCTTCTCTAATGTGACACCAACACCATATCGTAGACATCCGTATCCGGGGCGTCTAGGACCTGGATAGCATCGGGATGAAATAGCCCATGCAAAACCGAACAGTAAAAACAAAAAAAACTTGTGTTTTTTGCATACTTGTTTGTTACTTTGGGTTAGTCGTTTTGGGGGTCGAGAGTTTCAACACGTGTGAGGGGATGTGTGCGTACATTAAAATTTATATAGATCGTGAGAAACTGAAGTAATTTCATCTTAGATCCCAAAGAGATTTTCAATGCTTTCTAAACGGCCTCAATCGGAGCTTGTTCTTATTCATGTTGTTACTCTTAACTACTTCCCTCTTCTAGATGATGCCTATAATCAATTTCGTCACCGTATCTTCTCTAATGTGACACCAACACCCTATCGTAGACATCCGTATATGGGGCGTCTAGGACCTGGATAGCATCGGGATGAAATAGCCCATGCAAAACCGAACAGTAAAAACAAAAAAACTTGTTTTTTTTGCATACTTGTTTGTTACTTTGGGTTAGTCATTTTGGGGGTCGAGAGTTTCAACACGTGTGAGGGGATGTGTGCGTACACTAAAATTTATATAGATCGTGAGAAAGTGAAGTAATTTCATCTTAGATCCCAAAGAGATTTTCAATGATTTCTAAACGGCCTCAATCGGAGCTTGTTCTTATTCATGTTGTTACTCTTAACTACTTCCCTCTTCTAGATGATGCCTATAATCAATTTCGTCACCGTATCTTCTCTAATGTGACACCAACACCCTATCGTAGACATCCATATCTGGGGCGTCTAGGACCTGGATAGCATCGGGATGAAATAGCCCATGCAAAACCGAACAGTAAAAACAAAACATTAGTTGTGTTTTTTGCATACTTGATTGTTACTTTGGGTTAGTCGTTTTGGGGGTCGAGAGTTTCAACACGTGTGAGGGGATGTGTGCGTACATTAAAATTTATATAGATCGTGAGAAAGTGAAGTAATTTCATCTTAGATCCCAAAGAGATTTTCAATGCTTTCTAAACGGCCTCAATCGGAGCTTGTTCTTATTCATGTTGTTACTCTTATCTACTTCCCTCTTCTAGATGATGCCTATAATCAATTTCGTCACCGTATCTTCTCTAATGTGACACCAACACCCTATCGTAGACATCCGTATCTCGGGCGTCTAGGACCTGGATAGCATCGGGATGAAATAGCCCATGCAAAACCGAACAGTAAAAACAAAAAAAACTTGTTTTTTTGCATACTTGTTTGTTACTTTGGGTTAGTCATTTTGGGGGTCGAGAGTTTCAACACGTGTGAGGGGATGTGTGCGTACACTAAAATTTATATAGATCGTGAGAAAGTGAAGTAATTTCATCTTAGATCCCAAAGAGATTTTCAATGCTTTCTAAACGGCCTCAATCGGAGCTTGTTCTTATTCATGTTGTTACTCTTAACTACTTCCCTCTTCTAGATGATGCCTATAATCAATTTCGTCACCGTATCTTCTCTAATGTGACACCAACACCCTATCGTAGACATCCGTATCTGGGGCGTCTAGGACCTGGATAGCATCGGGATGAAATAGCCCATGCAAAACCGAACAGTAAAAACAAAAAAAAACTTGTTTTTTTTTGCATACTTGTTTGTTACTTTGGGTTAGTCGTTTTGGTGGTCGAGAGTTTCAACACGTGTGAGGGGATGTGTGCGTACACTAAAATTTATATAGATCGTGAGAAAGTGAAGTAATTTCATCTTAGATCCCAAAGAGATTTTCAATGCTTTCTAAACGGCCTCAATCGGAGCTTGTTCTTATTCATGTTGTTACTCTTAACTACTTCCCTCTTCTAGATGATGCCTATAATCAATTTCGTCACCGTATCTTCTCTAATGTGACACCAACACCCTATCGTAGACATCCGTATCAGGGGCGTCTAGGACCTGGATAGCATCGGGATGAAATAGCCCATGCAAAACCGAACAGTAAAAACAAAAAAACTTGTGTTTTTTGCATACTTGTTTGTTACTTTGGGTTAGTCGTTTTGGGGGTCGAGAGTTTCAACACGTGTGAGGGGATGTGTGCGTACATTAAAATTTATATAGATCGTGAGAAAGTGAAGTAATTTCATCTTAGATCCCAAAGAGATTTTCAATGCTTTCTAAACGGCCTCAATCGGAGCTTGTTCTTATTCATGTTGTTACTCTTAACTACTTCCCTCTTCTAGATGATGCCTATAATCAATTTCGTCACCGTATCTTCTCTAATGTGACACCAACACCCTATCGTAGACATCCGTATCTGGGGCGTCTAGGACCTGGATAGCATCGGGATGAAATAGCCCATGCAAAACCGAACAGTAAAAACAAAAAAAACTTGTTTTTTTTGCATACTTGTTTGTTACTTTGGGTTAGTTATTTTGGGGGTCGAGAGTTTCAACACGTGTGAGGGGATGTGTGCGTACACTAAAATTTATATAGATTGTGAGAAAGTGAAGTAATTTCATCTTAGATCCCAAAGAGATTTTCAATGCTTTCTAAACGGCCTCAATCGGAGCTTGTTCTTATTCATGTTGTTACTCTTAACTACTTCCCTCTTCTAGATGATGCCTATAATCAATTTCGTCACCGTATCTTCTCTAATGTGACACCAACACCATATCGTAGACATCCGTATCTGGGGCGTCTAGGACCTGGATAGCATCGGGATGAAATAGCCCATGCAAAACCGAACAGTAAAAAAAAAAAACTTGTGTTTTTTGCATACTTGTTTGTTACTTTGGGTTAGTCGTTTTGGGGGTCGAGAGTTTCAACACGTGTGAGGGGATGTGTGCGTACATTAAAATTTATATAGATCGTGAGAAACTGAAGTAATTTCATCTTAGATCCCAAAGAGATTTTTAATGCTTTCTAAACGGCCTCAATCGGAGCTTGTTCTTATTCATGTTGTTACTCTTAACTACTTCCCTCTTCTAGATGATGCCTATAATCAATTTCGTCACCGTATCTTCTCTAATGTGACACCAACACCCTATCGTAGACATCCGTATCTGGGGCGTCTAGGACCTGGATAGCATCGGGATGAAATAGCCCATGCAAAACCGAACAGTAAAAACAAAAAAAACTTGTTTTTTTGCATACTTGTTTGTTACTTTGGGTTAGTCATTTTGGGGGTCGAGAGTTTCAACACGTGTGAGGGGATGTGTGCGTACACTAAAATTTATATAGATCGTGAGAAAGTGAAGTAATTTCATCTTAGATCCCAAAGAGATTTTCAATGATTTCTAAACGGCCTCAATCGGAGCTTGTTCTTATTCATGTTGTTACTCTTAACTACTTCCCTCTTCTAGATGATGCCTATAATCAATTTCGTCACCGTATCTTCTCTAATGTGACACCAACACCCTATCGTAGACATCCATATCTGGGGCGTCTAGGACCTGGATAGCATCGGGATGAAATAGCCCATGCAAAACCGAACAGTAAAAACAAAAAAAACTTGTGTTTTTTGCATACTTGATTGTTACTTTGGGTTAGTCGTTTTGGGGGTCGAGAGTTTCAACACGTGTGAGGGGATGTGTGCGTACATTAAAATTTATATAGATCGTGAGAAAGTGAAGTAATTTCATCTTAGATCCCAAAGAGATTTTCAATGCTTTCTAAACGGCCTCAATCGGAGCTTGTTCTTATTCATGTTGTTACTCTTATCTACTTCCCTCTTCTAGATGATGCCTATAATCAATTTCGTCACCGTATCTTCTCTAATGTGACACCAACACCCTATCGTAGACATCCGTATCCTGGGCGTCTAGGACCTGGATAACATCGGGATGAAATAGCCCATGCAAAACCGAACAGGTAAAAACAAAAAAATCTTGTTTTTTGCATACTTGTTTGTTACTTTGGGTTAGTCATTTTGGGGGTCGAGAGTTTCAACACGTGTGAGGGGATGTGTGCGTACACTAAAATTTATATAGATCATGAGAAAGTGAAGTAATTTCATCTTAGATCCCAAAGAGATTTTCAATGCTTTCTAAACGGCCTCAATCGGAGCTTGTTCTTATTCATGTTGTTACTCTTAACTACTTCCCTCTTCTAGATGATGCCTATAATCAATTTCGTCACCGTATCTTCTCTAATGTGACACCAACACCCTATCGTAGACATCCGTATACGGGGCGTCTAGGACCTGGATAGCATCGGGATGAAATAGCCCATGCAAAACCGAACAGTAAAAACAAAAAAAACTTGTTTTTTTTGCATACTTGTTTGTTACTTTGGGTTAGTCATTTTGGGGGTCGAGAGTTTCAACACGTGTGAGGGGATGTGTGCGTACACTAAAATTTATATAGATCATGAGAAAGTGAAGTAATTTCATCTTAGATCCCAAAGAGATTTTCAATGCTTTCTAAACGGCCTCAATCGGAGCTTGTTCTTATTCATGTTGTTACTCTTAACTACTTCCCTCTTCTAGATGATGCCTATAATCAATTTCGTCACCGTATCTTCTCTAATGTGACACCAACACCCTATCGTAGACATCCGTATCTGGGGCGTCTAGGACCTGGATAGCATCGGGATGAAATAGCCCATGCAAAACCGAACAGTAAAAACAAAAAAAAACTTGTTTTTTGCATACTTGTTTGTTACTTTGGGTTAGTCATTTTGGGGGTCGAGAGTTTCAACACGTGTGAGGGGATGTGTGCGTACACTAAAATTTATATAGATCGTGAGAAAGTGAAGTAATTTCATCTTAGATCCCAAAGAGATTTTCAATGATTTCTAAACGGCCTCAATCGGAGCTTGTTCTTATTCATGTTGTTACTCTTAACTACTTCCCTCTTCTAGATGATGCCTATAATCAATTTCGTCACCGTATCTTCTCTAATGTGACACCAACACCCTATCGTAGACATCCATATCTGGGGCGTCTAGGACCTGGATAGCATCGGGATGAAATAGCCCATGCAAAACCGAACAGTAAAAACAAAAAAACTTGTGTTTTTTGCATACTTGATTGTTACTTTGGGTTAGTCGTTTTGGGGGTCGAGAGTTTCAACACGTGTGAGGGGATGTGTGCGTACATTAAAATTTATATAGATCGTGAGAAAGTGAAGTAATTTCATCTTAGATCCCAAAGAGATTTTCAATGCTTTCTAAACGGCCTCAATCGGAGCTTGTTCTTATTCATGTTGTTACTCTTATCTACTTCCCTCTTCTAGATGATGCCTATAATCAATTTCGTCACCGTATCTTCTCTAATGTGACACCAACACCCTATCGTAGACATCCGTATCTGGGGCGTCTAGGACCTGGATAGCATCGGGATGAAATAGCCCATGCAAAACCGAACAGTAAAAACAAAAAAAACTTGTTTTTTGCATACTTGTTTGTTACTTTGGGTTAGTCATTTTGGGGTCGAGAGTTTCAACACGTGTGAGGGGATGTGTGCGTACACTAAAATTTATATAGATCATGAGAAAGTGAAGTAATTTCATCTTAGATCCCAAAGAGATTTTCAATGCTTTCTAAACGGCCTCAATCGGAGCTTGTTCTTATTCATGTTGTTACTCTTAACTACTTCCCTCTTCTAGATGATGCCTATAATCAATTTCGTCACCGTATCTTCTCTAATGTGACACCAACACCCTATCGTAGACATCCGTATCTGGGGCGTCTAGGACCTGGATAGCATCGGGATGAAATAGCCCATGCAAAACCGAACAGTAAAAACAAAAAAAAACTTGTTTTTTTTGCATACTTGTTTGTTACTTTGGGTTAGTCGTTTTGGGGTCGAGAGTTTCAACACGTGTGAGGGGATGTGTGCGTACACTAAAATTTATATAGATCGTGAGAAAGTGAAGTAATTTCATCTTAGATCCCAAAGAGATTTTCAATGCTTTCTAAACGGCCTCAATCGGAGCTTGTTCTTATTCATGTTGTTACTCTTAACTACTTCCCTCTTCTAGATGATGCCTATAATCAATTTCGTCACCGTATCTTCTCTAATGTGACACCAACACCCTATCGTAGACATCCGTATCTGGGCGTCTAGGACCTGGATAGCATCGGGATGAAATAGCCCATGCAAAACCGAACAGTAAAAACAAAAAAAAACTTGTGTTTTTTGCATACTTGTTTGTTACTTTGGGTTAGTCGTTTTGGGGGTCGAGAGTTTCAACACGTGTGAGGGGATGTGTGCGTACATTAAAATTTATATAGATCGTGAGAAAGTGAAGTAATTTCATCTTAGATCCCAAAGAGATTTTCAATGCTTTCTAAACGGCCTCAATCGGAGCTTGTTCTTATTCATGTTGTTACTCTTAACTACTTCCCTCTTCTAGATGATGCCTATAATCAATTTCGTCACCGTGTCTTCTCTAATGTGACACCAACTCCCTATCGTAGACATCCGTATCTGGGGCGTCTAGGACCTGGATAGCATCGGGATGAAATAGCCCATGCAAAACCGAACAGTAAAAACAAAAAAAAACTTGTTTTTTTTTGCATACTTGTTTGTTACTTTGGGTTAGTCGTTTTGGGGGTCGAGAGTTTCAACACGTGTGAGGGGATGTGTGCGTACACTAAAATTTATATAGATCGTGAGAAAGTGAAGTAATTTCATCTTAGATCCCAAAGAGATTTTCAATGCTTTCTAAACGGCCTCAATCGGAGCTTGTTCTTATTCATGTTGTTACTCTTAACTACTTCCCTCTTCTAGATGATGCCTATAATCAATTTCGTCACCGTATCTTCTCTAATGTGACACCAACACCCTATCGTAGACATCCGTATCTGGGGCGTCTAGGACCTGGATAGCATCGGGATGAAATAGCCCATGCAAAACCGAACAGTAAAAACAAAAAAAAAACTTGTGTTTTTTGCATACTTGATTGTTACTTTGGGTTAGTCGTTTTGGGGGTCGAGAGTTTCAACACGTGTGAGGGGATGTGTGCGTACATTAAAATTTATATAGATCGTGAGAAAGTGAAGTAATTTCATCTTAGATCCCAAAGAGATTTTCAATGCTTTCTAAACGGCCTCAATCGGAGCTTGTTCTTATTCATGTTGTTACTCTTAACTACTTCCCTCTTCTAGATGATGCCTATAATCAATTTCGTCACCGTGTCTTCTCTAATGTGACACCAACTCCCTATCGTAGACATCCGTATCTGGGGCGTCTAGGAGCTGGATAGCATCGGGATGAAATAGCCCATGCAAAACCGAACAGTAAAAACAAAAAAAAACTTGTTTTTTTTTTGCATACTTGTTTGTTACTTTGGGTTAGTCGTTTTGGGGTCGAGAGTTTCAACACGTGTGAGGGGATGTGTGCGTACACTAAAATTTATATAGATCGTGAGAAAGTGAAGTAATTTCATCTTAGATCCCAAAGAGATTTTCAATGCTTTCTAAACGGCCTCAATCGGAGCTTGTTCTTATTCATGTTGTTACTCTTAACTACTTCCCTCTTCTAGATGATGCCTATAATCAATTTCGTCACCGTATCTTCTCTAATGTGACACCAACACCCTATCGTAGACATCCGTATCAGGGGCGTCTAGGACCTGGATAGCATCGGGATGAAATAGCCCATGCAAAACCGAACAGTAAAAACAAAAAAAAACTTGTGTTTTTTGCATACTTGTTTGTTACTTTGGGTTAGTCATTTTGGGGGTCGAGAGTTTCAACACGTGTGAGGGGATGTGTGCGTACATTAAAATTTATATAGATCGTGAGAAAGTGAAGTAATTTCATCTTAGATCCCAAAGAGATTTTCAATGCTTTCTAAACGGCCTCAATCGGAGCTTGTTCTTATTCATGTTGTCACTCTTAACTACTTCCCTCTTCTAGATGATGCCTATAATCAATTTCGTCACCGTATCTTCTCTAATGTGACACCAACACCCTATCGTAGACATCCGTATCTGGGGCGTCTAGGACCTGGATAGCATCGGGATGAAATAGCCCATGCAAAACCGAACAGTAAAAACAAAAAAAAACTTGTGTTTTTTGCATACTTGTTTGTTACTTTGGGTTAGTCGTTTTGGGGTCGAGAGTTTCAACACGTGTGAGGGGATGTGTGCGTACATTAAAATTTATATAGATCGTGAGAAAGTGAAGTAATTTCATCTTAGATCCCAAAGAGATTTTCAATGCTTTCTAAACGGCCTCAATCGGAGCTTGTTCTTATTCATGTTGTTACTCTTAACTACTTCCCTCTTCTAGATGATGCCTATAATCAATTTCGTCACCGTGTCTTCTCTAATGTGACACCAACTCCCTATCGTAGACATCCGTATCTGGGGCGTCTAGGACCTGGATAGCATCGGGATGAAATAGCCCATGCAAAACCGAACAGTAAAAACAAAAAAAAACTTGTTTTTTTTTGCATACTTGTTTGTTACTTTGGGTTAGTCGTTTTGGGGGTCGAGAGTTTCAACACGTGTGAGGGGATGTGTGCGTACACTAAAATTTATATAGATCGTGAGAAAGTGAAGTAATTTCATCTTAGATCCCAAAGAGATTTTCAATGCTTTCTAAACGGCCTCAATCGGAGCTTGTTCTTATTCATGTTGTTACTCTTAACTACTTCCCTCTTCTAGATGATGCCTATAATCAATTTCATCACCGTATCTTCTCTAATGTGACACCAACACCCTATCGTAGACATCCGTATCTGGGGCGTCTAGGACCTGGATAGCATCGGGATGAAATAGCCCATGCAAAACCGAACAGTAAAAACAAAAAAAAAACTTGTGTTTTTTGCATACTTGATTGTTACTTTGGGTTAGTCGTTTTGGGGGTCGAGAGTTTCAACACGTGTGAGGGGATGTGTGCGTACATTAAAATTTATATAGATCGTGAGAAAGTGAAGTAATTTCATCTTAGATCCCAAAGAGATTTTCAATGCTTTCTAAACGGCCTCAATCGGAGCTTGTTCTTATTCATGTTGTTACTCTTAACTACTTCCCTCTTCTAGATGATGCCTATAATCAATTTCGTCACCGTGTCTTCTCTAATGTGACACCAACTCCCTATCGTAGACATCCGTATAAGGGGCGTCTAGGAGCTGGATAGCATCGGGATGAAATAGCCCATGCAAAACCGAACAGTAAAAACAAAAAAAAACTTGTTTTTTTTTTGCATACTTGTTTGTTACTTTGGGTTAGTCGTTTTGGGGGTCGAGAGTTTCAACACGTGTGAGGGGATGTGTGCGTACACTAAAATTTATATAGATCGTGAGAAAGTGAAGTAATTTCATCTTAGATCCCAAAGAGATTTTCAATGCTTTCTAAACGGCCTCAATCGGAGCTTGTTCTTATTCATGTTGTTACTCTTAACTACTTCCCTCTTCTAGATGATGCCTATAATCAATTTCGTCACCGTATCTTCTCTAATGTGACACCAACACCCTATCGTAGACATCCGTATCTTGGGCGTCTAGGACCTGGATAGCATCGGGATGAAATAGCCCATGCAAAACCGAACAGTAAAAACAAAAAAAAACTTGTGTTTTTTGCATACTTGTTTGTTACTTTGGGTTAGTCATTTTGGGGGTCGAGAGTTTCAACACGTGTGAGGGGATGTGTGCGTACATTAAAATTTATATAGATCGTGAGAAAGTGAAGTAATTTCATCTTAGATCCCAAAGAGATTTTCAATGCTTTCTAAACGGCCTCAATCGGAGCTTGTTCTTATTCATGTTGTCACTCTTAACTACTTCCCTCTTCTAGATGATGCCTATAATCAATTTCGTCACCGTATCTTCTCTAATGTGACACCAACACCATATCGTAGACATCCGTATCTGGGGCGTCTAGGACCTGGATAGCATCGGGATGAAATAGCCCATGCAAAACCGAACAGTAAAAACAAAAAAAACTTGTGTTTTTTGCATACTTGTTTGTTACTTTGGGTTAGTCGTTTTGGGGGTCGAGAGTTTTAACACGTGTGAGGGGATGTGTGCGTACATTAAAATTTATATAGATCGTGAGAAAGTGAAGTAATTTCATCTTAGATCCCAAAGAGATTTTCAATGCTTTCTAAACGGCCTCAATCGGAGCTTGTTCTTATTCATGTTGTTACTCTTAACTACTTCCCTCTTCTAGATGATGCCTATAATCAATTTCGTCACCGTATCTTCTCTAATGTGACACCAACACCCTATCGTAGACATCCGTATCAGGGGCGTCTAGGACCTGGATAGCATCGGGATGAAATAGCCCATGCAAAACCGAACAGTAAAAACAAAAAAAACTTGTTTTTTTTTTGCATACTTGTTTGTTACTTTGGGTTAGTCATTTTGGGGGTCGAGAGTTTCAACACGTGTGAGGGGATGTGTGCGTACACTAAAATTTATATAGATCGTGAGAAAGTGAAGTAATTTCATCTTAGATCCCAAAGAGATTTTCAATGCTTTCTAAACGGCCTCAATCGGAGCTTGTTCTTATTCATGTTGTTACTCTTAACTACTTCCCTCTTCTAGATGATGCCTATAATCAATTTCGTCACCGTATCTTCTCTAATGTGACACCAACACCCTATCGTAGACATCCGTATCTGGGGCGTCTAGGACCTGGATAGCATCGGGATGAAATAGCCCATGCAAAACCGAACAGTAAAAACAAAAAAACTTGTGTTTTTTGCATACTTGTTTGTTACTTTGGGTTAGTCGTTTTGGGGGTCGAGAGTTTCAACACGTGTGAGGGGATGTGTGCGTACATTAAAATTTATATAGATCGTGAGAAAGTGAAGTAATTTCATCTTAGATCCCAAAGAGATTTTCAATGCTTTCTAAACGGCCTCAATCGGAGCTTGTTCTTATTCATGTTGTTACTCTTATCTACTTCCCTCTTCTAGATGATGCCTATAATCAATTTCGTCACCGTATCTTCTCTAATGTGACACCAACACCCTATCGTAGACATTCGTATCTGAGGCGTCTAGGACCTGGATAGCATCGGGATGAAATAGCCCATGCAAAACCGAACAGTAAAAACAAAAAAACTTGTTTTTTTTGCATACTTGTTTGTTACTTTGGGTTAGTCATTTTGGGGGTCGAGAGTTTCAACACGTGTGAGGGGATGTGTGCGTACACTAAAATTTATATAGATCGTGAGAAAGTGAAGTAATTTCATCTTAGATCCCAAAGAGATTTTCAATGCTTTCTAAACGGCCTCAATCGGAGCTTGTTCTTATTCATGTTGTTACTCTTAACTACTTCCCTCTTCTAGATGATGCCTATAATCAATTTCGTCACCGTATCTTCTCTAATGTGACACCAACACCCTATCGTAGACATCCGTATCTGGGGCGTCTAGGACCTGGATAGCATCGGGATGAAATAGCCCATGCAAAACCGAACAGTAAAAACAAAAAAAACTTGTGTTTTTTGCTTACTTGTTTGTTACTTTGGGTTAGTCGTTTTGGGGGTCGAGAGTGTGGTGACCCTGCATACCACTGCATGTTGTAGTATGCCAGTCGTTGATATAACATTCACGAAGTACCATTCCGCAAATATTACATCCCTCAGAGTAGTACAACAGAACATAGCAGGGTCCATAACTCATTCACATATTATTACAATTAACATATACATGTCGTCTTGGAGCTCCTCTTGGGTCCTAAGAGGAATACTCCTGGGTTCGAGGTGAACCCATCTTAACTTACAATACCAGAGTTTCATTAAACTAAACATTTATTTCATCGAGCAGCTAAATACTAAGAGTTCAGGCTGCTCGGGTACTACAACTAGCGAATATCCCTAGGCTTGTTCTCCTCCGGAAGCCTCTCCGGATCCGTAGATGATGAGGTAGTCTACGCCTTCAACTCCTCCTGAGAGGTCTGGTTCTTCGTAGCCGATGATCTCGGCTCCTTCATTGTTGTCGTAGTCCTCCTCCAGACGATTCAGACAATCTAAGCATGGGATTTAAGAGTGGTATGAGTACGAGCGTACTCAACAAGTTCATTATAGATAAGAGGTGTTTAATGCACTAGCTACGATATTAGACCAGAAAGTCTAATATCAATGCAAGTTTTGATAAACATTTCTTCAAGAGATTACTTTTATTTCAAAGAGCTATGTCCGTCAGCCTTCACCGGTTTACTAGAACTTCATGGAGCTCCTTTCCGGCCGCGTTCGCAGTTCCTCAATCCCGGAACAGGGAGTGACAGGTCACAGTTCTTTACACTCTGCAGAGGTGTGTTGCTTTACCCATAAGAGATCTTAACCTTGGTGCCAACCGGGCAGCTTTCCCGTCCACACTTCCTTCGGTGTGAGGCCCGGTATAAGGTCTAGCCAATCATGTTCCTCCGCTACCTCGAACACCCACCCTTTGTTGCATGCCCCGACCCTGGGTCCTCGCCGGTCCCATTATTCCCACTCACGGGTGGACCCCGACCACGACGACAGTTTGGGATCGAACCAAACTCCTTCGCCGGTAGCTGCAACCCATCATAGACCGCAATACCGTGGGGACTTAAGGCCTCCCCAGCCAACCGCTTGCACTTCGAGCGACAAGTGTCTACGGACTATGCCGTGGGGACTTAAGGCTTCCCCAGCCAACCGCTTGCCCTGACAGATACAAGTGTCTACGGTAAAGCGCATCCGTTGATGAACGAGAGGTGGAAACACTTTTGACTACTCCGTCCCACTCCGGATCTTATGGTTAACACGGGTATTACGGCACAAGAATCACTGGCGACATTTGTTGTTTAATCCTAGATGGATAATAACCCGTGCAATGGAACCTCCACCATATCAACACAATCCATGGTTCCATTGCCCACCACATAGTCATATTCATAGTTATGAAAGTAGTGGTTTTGGTTTTTATGCAATAGTGATAACCATAATACTTTGCAAGTAATTTGATAGAAATACTCAAATGACATGAGCAAGTGATGAACTTGCCTGAACACTGCAAAGTTTTGCAGTTGGATGGTGTGGACTGACCCTTGTCCTCTGGTTCTGAAAAATAGCATCATTGTCCGATAAGGGCAATGGTTAAAGAAGCAATTATGCATGATTCCAGTTTTAGGGTTTGTTCCCCCCTTCCGATGTCGTTGTTATTTTATGAGAGATTAATACTAAGATAGATTTGGAGATACTATATTTAGTGTAAATACAACCTTGAAATGTTGTCAAGGTGTTTGGAAGTCCGAATGCATTAATGGACTTATTTTTATTATTGAAAATTATATGTGTGATTTAAATGATTATTTAAATCCTCAAATTAAGACTCATTCTTAATTTTCTTCAAAAATTCTCTTTGATATTTTATTTAGATAGAGAATTTTATGCTGATCTATTTTCATATTTTTAATTATTTTTTTAGAGCTATTTAACATTTCTTACATAATTTCAAAGTTTCTGTATTTCTTGGAATTAGGAAATGACCTAAATGCCCTTGGGCCCCACCTGTCAGGGTGGCCCAACGGGTTAGGTCGCACCCGAGCCACCCTTTGGGCTCGGTCGGCCCATTCGTCCTCTCCCCTCTCCTCGCGCAGAAACCCTAACTTCTCCCTTGCTCTCGCGACACCGTGGTCGCCTCGCCGTCGCCGAATTATTCCGACCGCCACCGGCCGTCCCCGCCGGCGAGATCGGTCGCAATCGAACGGCCGCACGATGGCGCACCGATCGGTCCGCGCCGATCTGTGTTTCCTCGCCGCCACCGCTCTTCCCCAACATCTCTGCGACATGGCCGAGGGTTTCCGCGGCCACCTCGTCGCAGCCGTCGATCCTGGCGCCGTGGCGTGGCCGTGTGCCCCGCCGTGGTTGCGCTGGAGCCCTGCGCCTCGGCGACCGCCTGGCTTGGCCGTGGCTTGGTGCTGCCGTGGCTGGTCCGTGCCGCCGTGCCGCCATGGCACGCTGTGGTACTGCTGCTCCAGGTATGTGCGCCGCCTATACTCCTTCTACTTGATCTCCTTCTTCTCCTCCTCTCCTTCGTCTAGCTTGGTCACAGGCTTACCGTGCCTCATAGTGGTACGGCCATGCCGTGATCTTCTTTCTGCTGTCTCGCTTGTGTTGTCTTGCTATCGCTATGCTCGTCTCGTGCCGTGTTGCTTTGTCTTTGCTCATGCTGTTCAAGCCACTGCCTCTACTTGCCTTGGCCATTGTTGCCCTGACCATTCCAGTGCTTACTATTCATGCTAGGTTCCTCCCTGTGCCTCTATCTTGTTCCTATGCTTGCCTGACACTCATGTGTGATCATGGATGCTTTACTGGCTTAGCTGTAGATTGCTATTATTGCAAATTTGCAAGTGCCAGTGTTGTTGTGACTATTTCTTGTGCTCTAACTCATGAACCTGCTTTCCTGAGCATTACTGTTAGCTTGCTGGTATGATTCAGTGATGAACATGAAGTATTTTACTTGTTTGTTATGGTTCAGTGTACCTCATGTATTTGATGTGCTTCTGGATACAATTGTAAATGATTTATGTAATTGTCTGTGATATAACTGTTGCTTAACTGTGGCTATTTTATTTATATGATTCATGGATTGCTGCCAGGCTTGCCCTTGTCAAGCTTTTGTATGCTAAGGCAAGCCCTGATGATCATATAATCATCAGTGCTTGATGATTTTCTGCTGTCCTATGGCTTGTGTTTCACTGATGCTTTTACTTGACCTGTGTGGCACTCAAGCATGTGCTGGTGCATGCTCTTGCTTACCCCCAGCACCTGCTGTGGCTTGCAGTGATCTTCTAGATCATGAGCAAGTGTATGTATTACTGGTTGCTTGTGTATTTCAATTATCTGTCTAGTTTGGCTTAATCACATGGATAATTGATGTGAACTGCTATGCAGTTATGATCATTTCATTGAGTTTGGTAGGGTTAGATGGATGCCAACACTTGGTTGTGTACCCTAGCCCTCCTTTTGAACCCTACTGGGTGATGATATCTGTGCATGGCTTCTTTGTTGGAATTGGTTAAGTGGTTGAGGTGATCCTGGCAGTATTCATGTGCTGCCCTGGGATGGCTCCCCTATTTGGTGGCTTTCTGTGATGGATAGATGCTCACTGGCTAGTCACTTAGTGAATTTCCAGTAGCCTTGATGTTGATAATTAGGATAGGCACATGTTGCCTGTAAATCTGATGGTTTAGCTAAATCAATAGGTGCTTTGTGATTCTGAATGGCTGCAAGGAGTAAATCCATGCTGGATTTCTCTGGTTTTGACACTGTGTTGTCACAACCAGTGTTCCCTGGTTTATTTTCCTTTTAGCCTTGATTGTACTTGCTGGCACCAATTGGTTTAGTATCCAAATGATGATACACCCAGGGTTTTCTACCCTTCTGTGCTCCTGTGATGCAAGCATGCTTAAGTATGAGCAAGATATGATCTTGCTCAGGCTCTTGTGTGGTATACCTCACTCCAGCTCCTAGAAAGGTTGTTGGTGTAGAGGGTTTGCTTCTGTGATGATCTTATGCCTGCCCTGCTCCTCCTGACTTGCTGGTGATGCTTGGTTGATTTCTGGTGATGGGGAATGGTGAGACAGCTCTGGCTGTTCACCTGTTCTTGGTGTTCTTGAGCTGTTCTTGCTAGTTCTTACCCTTTGGAGATTCTGCCGATGAGTAGCTAGGGTTTGCTGGTGAAAAAGCTTTTATATGGCTGGCCCTAGCTTCTATAGTCGACAGCACGGCCTGGCATGTGTTGGTGACTCCTCACTGTGTGGTGTGTGTGTGTTGCATGCACACAGCCTTGTGAGCAGGCTGTGTGTGTGTACACCAGATGCTTTGCACTTGGGCTTTGAGAGGATTGGCACGGCAGAAACTTGATCATATCCTCTTCATTTCCATTATTTGCTAACCTGCCAAGTGGCAATGCCACTTGGCATAATTTCTTTCTTTGTTGTGCTTGTGTGCAGGAACAAAGTGATGACCAAGATGATCTTCAAGCTCAAGATTAGATGATATTCACATTGTAGTATTTAGGATAGATTCATACTTGTACTCTTATTTTATCTTCTTTTTTTCTATTTATCCCAATTTGTGTAATGTGTTGTAAGTAATTCCTTTATTTCAATTCTGAATATTGTAATTGACATTGTAACTTGTGTGATTATTAATAAAGCTCAAAGTTTCCCTAATGAGCTTTACTAAATAAATGTGATGTTTATATTCTTTGATTATTCATATTTGTTTAATGAATTACCTCAATTTTGAATTATGAGATATTCATTTTATGTTTAAATTTGAAATTCAAAAGTTCTTGTGTTTGAATTTAATCATGCAACTTAAGTTGTAATGCAATACTCTTCTCTCTTCTCAAAACCCTAATTTAATTAGGTGAGTTACAAGTTTGTCGCACTCTCGAAACCCTAACCCTGTAAGGTGTCGAGAGAGAAACTTGTCCCCCTTCGATGCAGTTTTTGTTTAAAAGCGCGAAATTTCCCCAGAATTTACTATGCAATGCACATCCCTTTCTAAAATCTACCCCTCGATCGTCTCTAAACCTGGGACATTACAGCCCTTCCCCCTTAAAGAAAACTTCGTCCCGAAGTTGTGGTTGTAATACCTGAACAGTTCGGGGTATGTTTTCCTCAGGTCTTCTTCCTTTTCCCAGGTGGCTTCCCTCTCGGGGTGATGCTTCCATTGTATCTTGCAATACTTGATCGCTTTATTTCTGAGTTGTTTCCAGCTCTCCTCGAGAATCTTGGCTGGCTTCTCGATGTAAGTCAAATCTGGTTGTAACTCGAGCTCATCATGTGATATCGGTTCATCTGGGGTCTTCAAACATCTCCGAAGTTGTGACACATGGAATACATTGTGAACTTGTGCTAGCCTTCCCGGTAGATCCAATTCAAAGGCTAAACCTCGGTTCTGGCTCAGTATCTTGAAAGGTCCGATGTATCTAGGGCTCAACTTTCCTTTTACTCCGAATCTCTGAAGTCCTTTCATCGGGCTTACCTTAAGATATACCATGTCTCCAACTCGGGGCTCCCATGTTCTCCTCTTCTGATCAGCATAACTCTTTTGCCGACTTTGGGCTATCTTGAGCCTGTCTCTGATAATGTCAATGATTTGTTGTTTTTCCTTGACATAATCAGGATTGAACTCCTTGCTTGCTCCGGCTTCATACCAACATATCGGTGATCTACACTTTCTTCCATACAGAGCTTCAAATGGTGCCATCTTGATGCTGCTTTGATAGCTATTATTGTATGAAAACTCTGCTAGTGGCAAGTGCTCCTCCCATGATCCTCCGAAGTCTAGGGCACAAGCCCTAAGCATATCCTCTAAGATCTGGTTGGTTCTCTCGGTTTGTCCACCTGTCTGGGGATGGTAAGCGGTACTATAGTCCAACTTGGATCCTAAAGCTTCGTGAAGTTGCTTCCAGAATGCTGATGTGAACACAGATCCTCGATCCGACACTATCTTCTTAGGCACTCCATGCTTACTCACGATCTCTTTAATGTAGAGATCGATGAGTTTCTCTCCTTTATCCTGCTGGTTTACCGCTAAAAAGTGTGCACTTTTCGTCAACCGGTCCACGATTACCCATATCATGTCCTTCTTTTTATTAGTCATGGGTAGTCCGGTGATGAAATCCATTCCTATCTCCTCCCATTTCCACTCTGGAATAGGTAAAGGTTGTAACTTCCCTGCCGGACTCTGGTGTTCTGCTTTCACTCTTTGGCAGGAATGGCATTCTGCCACATATTGTGCTGTCTCCCTCTTCATGTTATTCCACCAGAATAGTTCCTTTAAGTCCATGTACATCTTTGTACTTCCCGGATGTATGGAATATGGTGTTTGATGAGCTTCCCGGAGTATTACTTCCTTAATTTCAGCAATATCCGGAACGCAAATCCTTTTCTGGAACCATAATGATCCAGATTCTCCGCGGTGAAATTCTGATGGTCTTCCCTCATCTATTCTTCTCATCTCCTCCACGATGAATGGATCATCCAGCTGACCCATCATTATCTCATTCTTCAGGTTGACATTCAACTCATCGGCTACTTGCAACGCCGATAATCCTTCATGGGCTTCCTTCTCCCAAAGTTGTATTTGGGCTTGACTTATTTCCTTCCTCAACTCCGGTGATATTTCTTGTTCCACTCCTCCGGTACTCTTCCTACTCAGGGCATCTGCTACAACATTAGCCTTCCCTGGTGTGTAATTGATTGTCAGATCATAATCCTTGATCAATTCTAGCCATCTTTTCTGCCTCATGTTGAGTTCCTTCTGAGTGAAGAAATATTTGAGGCTTTTATGGTCTGTATAGAGCTCACACTTAGCTCCATAGAGAAAATGTCTCCAAGTTTTGAGTGCAAATACGACTGCTGCTAATTCCAAGTCATGTGTTGGATAGTTTACTTCATGAGGTCTGAGTTGCCTCGATCCATAAGATATCACTTTCCGATCTTGCATGAGTACACAACCCAATCCATGTTTGGATGCGTCACAGTACACGGTGTAATCTTTACCAACTTCCGGAACTGCTAACACCGGTGCTGTGGTGAGTTTCTCTTTTAGAGTTTGAAAACTCTTCTCACACTCATCAGACCATACAAATGGTGTATTCTTCCTTAACAACTTCATCATTGGTCCTGCTATTTTGGAGAATCCTTCAATGAACCTCCGGTAATATCCTGCCATTCCGAGAAATCCTCGGATTTCCTTGACAGTCTTAGGTGCTTCCCATTCTAGAACTGCTGCTACCTTACTCGGGTTAACAGCGATTCCATCTTTGCTAATGACATGACCAAGAAATTCCACTTGATCTAGCCAAAATTCACACTTACTAAGTTTGGCATAAAGTTGATGTTCCCTTAGTGTTTGCAACACTAACCTCAAATGTTCGGCATGTTCTGCCTTGTTCTTGGAATATATCAGAATATCATCGATAAATACGATGACAAACTTGTCTAGATATGGCATGAATATCTTATTCATGAGATTCATGAATATTGCTGGGGCATTGGTCAATCCAAAAGGTACTACGAGATACTCATGATGTCCGTACCTCGAAACAAAGGCTGTTTTCGGAACATCTTCCTTCTTGATCTTTATCTGGTGATAACCGGATCTTAGATCAATCTTGGAAAAGACTCCCGCGCCTCTAACTTGATCAAATAGATCTTGTATTCTTGGAAGTGGATACTTGTTCTTGATTGTGACGTTGTTTAGATTCCTGTAGTCTCCGCACATCCTTCTTCCTCCGTCTCTTTTATCTACGAAGATCACAGGTGATCCCCATGGTGAAACACTCTCCTGAATGAATCCCTTTTGTTCCAAGTCATCCAATTGCTCCTTAAGCTCTTTCAACTCCTTAGGCCCCATCTTATATGGTGCTTTGGCAATCGGAGCTGTTCCTGGAATTAGGTCGATAGTGAATTCTATCTCCCTATCTGGTGGCATACCAGGTAATTCCGTAGGAAACACATCCTGGAATTCATTTACTACAGGTATATCTTCTAACTTCACCTCCTTCATACTATTCAGCTGTAGCTCAACTTCGATCTGGGTATGTTTGTCGCCTTGGTAGATCATTCTACTTCCATCGGGGCTTTTCAACGATACCGTCTTGTTCACACAGTCGATCAATGCTCCATTAGCTTCCAACCAGTTCATACCAAGAATGACATCAATGTCCTTCATCGGTAAATTGAACAGGTCCGCGTCAAACGCGCACCTATTGATCATAATGACTTGTTTTTGTTTGGTATGGGTTACTACTATCGTTCCCCCCGCAGAAAGTATGGTTATGGGTGTATCTAACTTAGTGCAACTAATCCCATGTTTGATGATGAATTGTTGAGAAATGAATGATGTAGTTGCACCGGTATCAAAAAGTACTTTGCCAGGATGAGTGAGTATCTGAAGCGTACCTATCACCGCTTGGTCAGAATTGACCACCTCCTCCAGACTGGTACAGTTCAGCTTGCCGAAGGGCTTCTTATTCTTCCAGTTGCCTCCGGTGTTTCCTCCTCGACCTCCTCCTCCTCCTGACTGACCTCCTCCACTATTTTTCTTGGGGCAGTCCTTCAGCATGTGCCCCTCCTGGCGACAACCAAAGCATATTACCCTTGGCTTTCTACAGTCCTTGGCAAAATGCCCTGGAAGTCCACAGATTCGACAGACCATTGGATTGGCGGTCTGGAAAGCTTGGTTCCTCCTACTACCGTAGTAGTTACTGTTGTTGTTGTTATTGTTGTTGTATCTTGGCTTGAAACTCAAGCTGGTATTGGGCTTGTTACTAACAAACCTCTTAGGCTCAAACTTGGCCTTCTTCCTCTTCTCCTCTTGCAACTGTTTGAAATCATCTTCTAGAGTGATGGCTGCATCCACCAACTCTTGAAACTCCGTCGCTCTCATCATACGGAGCTGTACCTTGAACTGGGGACTTAACCCCCTCAGAAATCTCTTTTTCTTCTTGTCCTCGGTGTTGACTTCTTCAACAGCATACCGGGACAGTTTAGAGAACTCCCTGACATAGGTCAGGATTGCCTTGTCCTTCTGCTCGAGACTTTCAAATTCTCGACGCTTCAACTCCACTATACTTTCAGGGACATTGGATTCCCTGAACTTCCTTGCGAACTCCTCCCATGTGAATACCTTTCCAGCCGGATATACGGCTACAATGTTATCCCACCATGATGCGGCGGGTCCACACAACAAGTGTGTAGCATAACGGACCTTCTCCTGGTCATTGCATCCAACAGTGTTGAGCTTTCGCTCAGTGTCCATGAGCCAGTCTTCCGCGTCCATTGGCTCGGGCGCGTATGCAAAAGATATGGGCTTGGTGTTCTGGAAGTCTGCTAAGGTGACTCCCTGATTCTCGGGTCTCTCTACCCTGTTTTGCTGCAACAAATCCTGAAAGAATTTGTTCTGCTGCTCTAACGTGACACGTTGTCTCTCTTCCACCATCTGCATGTACTGAATGAAATTCTGTTGCGTCATGGGTGGTGGTGGTGGTGGAAACTGATCTCTGGCTGCACCCTCAGCCTCCTCCTTTTGTTTGGCTTCGCGCTCCATGCGCTGCGCTTCAGTCTCGTCTCCTAGCGTTCCCGACATAACCCCCTAGTTCTGCAACACAAGATGATACTCATAGTTACTCCATGCGCAAGTTTTCTGAGCTCAACATTGTGCACAGAACTAGTCACGCAATGGAAATCAAGAAGCAAATCCAAATCATACAAAACATATACCATATATTTACATACTTAAGTGGTCTTATTACAATCCTCAAGTCGATGTGAGTATGCAAACTCACTTATTAAAGTATATATACAATTTCTACAAAATATTACACTCTACAATACACGTGGTACTTGTGTATTGTAGCTTGGCTTCTCTTGGTAGACTTCTAGTCGATCTTCACTCCCGATACATTCCAGGCTTCCATCCGGTCGAACGTGTCGTTCTCCTGACAAAACCTGGAACATAAGGTCTCCCCGTTGGCTGATAATCGGAATCCGACGATGATCCTAGGGCGAAATCAGTGTTCACAAACTGATCATTCAGTGCATCGTAATCCACCCATCGGGTGTACTCTCCTGTAGCCCCACCATAAGGGTTACCAAAACTCATACCCGACTCAACTTGTGTCGGATATCCTCCATCCACTCCTTCATTACTAGGATAGCTCTGGTTCTGGGTTGTTGCATCATCATTCATCTCCCCATCATAATACGCTGTGGTACTATGAGTTCCAGTATCCGATCCCCAATGCCAACCCCTAGAATTCTCGATAGGAGTCTCGGAACGCTGGTTGTTTCCGGATTCCTCTCCGCCTTCGTATCCCCCATAGGAACTACCCAGATAGTTCCCAGGTGTAACAGGTGTAGGTTCACGTGCAAGTGGATCAATACTGATGTAGTCACCAGCTGAATAGACTGGTGTGTGCACCACATTCTCCATAGGTTCTTTCCCCCTACTCTCCTCCTTGGGTTCTGTGAATTCCTCAAGCATCGTATCAATTGCTCCTATCAGATGATGATTCAACTGAAAGAGTAATGATATGAAGTTACGGCTATTGTCCATGTATTTGGCTGCTTCGGCTGGTTTGCTTTTGGCATATTTGAAATGGTTCAGCATGGGATCATTGTCCTCCTCCGAATGAGGAATGTGTGTAAATTCGGAACCCATAAGCTCTTTCGTCTTATGCTCCCGAATATCGGTTATGGCTCTCATAACAGCTATATGGTAAGCTGTATTGGTTGTCCTTGCTTCCCCAGCTGGCATGACTACGCTCATTCCCAAAGATTCGGGAAGTCGCAATCCTACCCTGCACTTGTCCAACACCGGACCATCATAGAACATGTATTTCTTTACTGGAATCTGGGGATCGCACCCAAATTCCAGTAACATGGCTCGTAAGATATCTGCAAGTCCTCCTTGGTACTCGTTCAGTGTGGAATCCATAACTTTCACGTTTCTTCCCGGTCGTGAACTTGCCATGTTGGCTGTAGAAATAGAAAGATTATGAGATTAGTAATAATGCATCATAATAGAGATAATAAAGAATTATCGCACTAAAAGATATGGTTGTTGTATTCTCAATTGAATATACACCATATTTTTAGAGAATTCTTTACTAATCCTATTTGACTCCTAACGTTTGGTCCCATTTACTAGGTTCCAACCTAAGGTCAAAGCTTTTGCTCTGATACCAACTGTGGTGACCCTGCATACCACTGCATGTTGTAGTATGCTAGTCGTTGATATAACATTCACGAAGTACCATTCCGCAAATATTACATCCCTCAGAGTAGTACAACAGAACATAGCAGGGTCCATAACTCATTCACATATTATTACAATTAACATATACATGTCGTCTTGGAGCTCCTCTTGGGTCCTAAGAGGAATACTCCTGGGTTCGAGGTGAACCCATCTTAACTTACAATACCAGAGTTTCATTAAACTAAACATTTATTTCATCGAGCAGCTAAATACTAAGAGTTCAGGCTGCTCGGGTACTACAACTAGCGAATATCCCTAGGCTTGTTCTCCTCCGGAAGCCTCTCCGGATCCGTAGACGATGAGGTAGTCTACGCCTTCAACTCCTCCTGAGAGGTCTGGTTCTTCGTAGCCGATGATCTCGGCTCCTTCATTGTTGTCGTAGTCCTCCTCCAGACGATTCAGACAATCTAAGCATGGGATTTAAGAGTGGTATGAGTACGAGCGTACTCAACAAGTTCATTATAGATAAGAGGTGTTTAATGCACTAGCTACGATATTAGACCAGAAAGTCTAATATCAATGCAAGTTTTGATAAACATTTCTTCAAGAGATTACTTTTATTTCAAAGAGCTATGTCCGTCAGCCTTCACCGGTTTACTAGAACTTCATGGAGCTCCTTTCCGGCCGCGTTCGCAGTTCCTCAATCCCGGAACAGGGAGTGACAGTCACGATTCTTTACACTCTGCAGAGGTGTGTTGCTTTACCCATAAGAGATCTTAACCTTGGTGCCAACCGGGCAGCTTTCCCGTCCACACTTCCTTCGGTGTGAGGCCCGGTATAAGGTCTAGCCAATCATGTTCCTCCGCTACCTCGAACACCCACCCTTTGTTGCATGCCCCGACCCTGGGTCCTCGCCGGTCCCATTATTTCCCACTCACGGGTGGACCCCGACCACGACGACAGTTTGGGATCGAACCAAACTCCTTCGCCGGTAGCTGCAACCCATCATAGACCGCAATACCGTGGGGACTTAAGGCCTCCCCAGCCAACCGCTTGCACTTCGAGCGACAAGTGTCTACGGACTATGCCGTGGGGACTTAAGGCTTCCCCAGCCAACCGCTTGCCCTGACAGATACAAGTGTCTACGGTAAAGCGCATCCGTTGATGAACGAGAGGTGGAAACACTTTTGACTACTCCGTCCCACTCCGGATCTTATGGTTAACACGGGTATTACGGCACAAGAATCACTGGCGACATTTGTTGTTTAATCCTAGATGGATAATAACCCGTGCAATGGAACCTCCACCATATCAACACAATCCATGGTTCCATTGCCCACCACATAGTCATATTCATAGTTATGAAAGTAGTGGTTTTGGTTTTTATGCAATAGTGATAACCATAATACTTTGCAAGTAATTTGATAGAAATACTCAAATGACATGAGCAAGTGATGAACTTGCCTGAACACTGCAAAGTTTTGCAGTTGGATGGTGTGGACTGACCCTTGTCCTCTGGTTCTGAAAAATAGCATCATTGTCCGATAAGGGCAATGGTTAAAGAAGCAATTATGCATGATTCCAGTTTTAGGGTTTGTTCCCCCCTTCCGATGTCGTTGTTATTTTATGAGAGATTAATACTAAGATAGATTTGGAGATACTATATTTAGTGTAAATACAACCTTGAAATGTTGTCAAGGTGTTTGGAAGTCCGAATGCATTAATGGACTTATTTTTATTATTGAAAATTATATGTGTGATTTAAATGATTATTTAAATCCTCAAATTAAGACTCATTCTTAATTGTCTTCAAAAATTCTCTTTGATATTTTATTTAGATAGAGAATTTTATGCTGATCTATTTTCATATTTTTAATTATTTTTTTAGAGCTATTTAACATTTCTCACATAATTTCAAAGTTTCTGTATTTCTTGGAATTAGGAAATGACCTAAATGCCCTTGGGCCCCACCTGTCAGGGTGGCCCAACGGGTTAGGTCGCACCCGAGCCACCCTTTGGGCTCGGTCGGCCAATTCGTCCTCTCCCCTCTCCTCGCGCAGAAACCCTAACTTCTCCCTTGCTCTCGCGACACCGTGGTCGCCTCGCCGTCGCGAATTATTCCGATTCACGCCTGGCCCGCCGTCCCATCAGCCGGCAGCGAGATCGGTGCCAATCGAGCGGCCGCTGCAGATGGCGCACCGATCGGTCCGTGCCGATCTGTGTTTCCTCGCCGCCACCGCTCTTCCCCAACATCTCTGCGACATGGCCGAGGGTTTCCGCGGCCACCTCGTCGCAGCCGTCGATCCTGGCGCCGTGGCGTGGCCGTGTGCCCCGCCGTGGTTGCGCTGGAGCCCTGCGCCTCGGCGACCGCCTGGCTTGGCCGTGGCTTGGTGCTACCGTGGCTGGTCCGTGCCGCCGTGCCGCCATGGCACGCTGTGGTACTGCTGCTCCAGGTATGTGCGCCGCCTATACTCCTTCTACTTGATCTCCTTCTTCTCCTCCTCTCCTTCGTCTAGCTTGGTCACAGGCTTACCGTGCCTCATAGTGGTACGGCCATGCCGTGATGCTGCTGCTGTTCTGCTTGTGTTGCTGTACTGCTATGCTGCTCGTGCTGCTGTGTTGCTGTGCTGCTCATGCTGTTCAAGCCACTGCCTCTACTTGCCTTGGCCATTGTTGCCCTGACCATTCCAGTGCTTACTATTCATGCTAGGTTCCTCCCTGTGCCTCTATCTTGTTCCTATGCTTGCCTGACACTCATGTGTGATCATGGATGCTTTACTGGCTTAGCTGTAGATTGCTATTATTGCAAATTTGCAAGTGCCAGTGTTGTTGTGACTATTTCTTGTGCTCTAACTCATTAACCTGCTTTCCTGAGCATTACTGTTAGCTTGCTGGTATGATTCAGTGATGAACATGAAGTATTTTACTTGTTTGTTATGGTTCAGTGTACCTCATGTATTTGATGTGCTTCTGGATACAATTGTAAATGATTTATGTAATTGTCTGTGATATAACTGTTGCTTAACTGTGGCTATTTTATTTATATGATTCATGGATTGCTGCCAGGCTTGCCCTTGTCAAGCTTTTGTATGCTAAGGCAAGCCCTGATGATCATATAATCATCAGTGCTTGATGATTTTCTGCTGTCCTATGGCTTGTGTTTCACTGATGCTTTTACTTGACCTGTGTGGCACTCAAGCATGTGCTGGTGCATGCTCTTGCTTACCCCTCAAAGACTGGCTGTGGCTTGCAGTGATCTTCTAGATCATGAGCAAGTGTATGTATTACTGGTTGCTTGTGTATTTCAATTATCTGTCTAGTTTGGCTTAATCACATGGATAATTGATGTGAACTGCTATGCAGTTATGATCATTTCATTGAGTTTGGTAGGGTTAGATGGATGCCAACACTTGGTTGTGTACCCTAGCCCTCCTTTTGAACCCTACTGGGTGATGATATCTGTGCATGGCTTCTTTGTTGGAATTGGTTAAGTGGTTGAGGTGATCCTGGCAGTATTCATGTGCTGCCCTGGGATGGCTCCCCTATTTGGTGGCTTTCTGTGATGGATAGATGCTCACTGGCTAGTCACTTAGTGAATTTCCAGTAGCCTTGATGTTGATAATTAGGATAGGCACATGTTGCCTGTCAATCTGATGGTTTAGCTAAATCAATAGGTGCTTTGTGATTCTGAATGGCTGCAAGGAGTAAATCCATGCTGGATTTCTCTGGTTTTGACACTGTGTTGTCACAACCAGTGTTCCCTGGTTTATTTTCCTTTTAGCCTTGATTGTACTTGCTGGCACCAATTGGTTTAGTAACCAAATGATGATACACCCAGGGTTTTCTACCCTTCTGTGCTCCTGTGATGCAAGCATGCTTAAGTATGAGCAAGATATGATCTTGCTCAGGCTCTTGTGTGGTATACCTCACTCCAGCTCCTAGAAAGGTTGTTGGTGTAGAGGGTTTGCTTCTGTGATGATCTTATGCCTGCCCTGCTCCTCCTGACTTCCTGGTGATGCTTGGTTGATTTCTGGTGATGGGGAATGGTGAGACAGCTCTGGCTGTTCACCTGTTCTTGGTGTTCTTGAGCTGTTCTTGCTAGTTCTTACCCTTTGGAGATTCTGCCGATGAGCAGCTAGGGTTTGCTGGTGAAAAAGCTTTTATATGGCTGGCCCTAGCTTCTATAGTCGACAGCACGGCCTGGCATGTGTTGGTGACTCCTCACTGTGTGGTGTGTGTGTGTTGCATGCACACAGCCTTGTGAGCAGGCTGTGTGTGTGTGTACACCAGATGCTTTGCACTTGGGCTTTGAGAGGATTGGCTCAGCAGAAACTTGATCATATCCTCTTCATTTCCATTATTTGCTAACCTGCCAAGTGGCAATGCCACTTGGCATAATTTCTTTCTTTGTTGTGCTTGTGTGCAGGAACAAAGTGATGACCAAGATGATCTTCAAGCTCAAGATTAGATGATATTCACATTGTAGTATTTAGGATAGATTCATACTTGTACTCTTATTTTATCTTCTTTTTTTCTATTTATCCCAATTTGTGTAATGTGTTGTAAGTAATTCCTTTATTTCAATTCTGAATATTGTAATTGACATTGTAACTTGTGTGATTATTAATAAAGCTCAAAGTTTCCCTAATGAGCTTTACTAAATAAATGTGATGTTTATATTCTTTGATTATTCATATTTGTTTAATGAATTACCTCAATTTTGAATTATGAGATATTCATTTTATGTTTAAATTTGAAATTCAAAAGTTCTTGTGTTTGAATTCAATCATGCAACTTAAGTTGTAATGCAATACTCTTCTCTCTTCTCAAAACCCTAATTTAATTAGGTGAGTTACAAGTTTGTCGCACTCTCGAAACCCTAACCCTGTAAGGTGTCGAGAGAGAAACTTGTCCCCCTTCGATGCAGTTTTTGTTTAAAAGCGCGAAATTTCCCCAGAATTTACTATGCAATGCACATCCCTTTCTAAAATCTACCCCTCGATCGTCTCTAAACCTGGGACATTACAGAGAGTTTCAACACGTGTGAGGGGATGTGTGCGTACATTAAAATTTATATAGATCGTGAGAAAGTGAAGTAATTTCATCTTAGATCCCAAAGAGATTTTCAATGCTTTCTAAACGGCCTCAATCGGAGCTTGTTCTTATTCATGTTGTTACTCTTAACTACTTCCCTCTTCTAGATGATGCCTATAATCAATTTCGTCACCGTATCTTCTCTAATGTGACACCAACACCCTATCGTAGACATCCGTATCTGGGGCGTCTAGGACCTGGATAGCATCGGGATGAAATAGCCCATGCAAAACCGAACAGTAAAAACAAAAAAAACTTGTGTTTTTTGCATACTTGTTTGTTACTTTGGGTTAGTCGTTTTGGGGGTCGAGAGTTTCAACACGTGTGAGGGGATGTGTGCGTACACTAAAATTTATATAGATCATGAGAAAGTGAAGTAATTTCATCTTAGATCCCAAAGAGATTTTCAATGCTTTCTAAACGGCCTCAATCGGAGCTTGTTCTTATTCATGTTGTTACTCTTAACTACTTCCCTCTTCTAGATGATGCCTATAATCAATTTCGTCACCGTATCTTCTCTAATGTGACACCAACACCCTATCGTAGACATCCGTGTATCACGGGGCGTCTAGGACCTGGATAGCATCGGGATGAAATAGCCCATGCAAAACCGAACAGTAAAAACGAAAAAACTTGTTTTTGCATACTTGTTTGTTACTTGGGGTTAGTCATTTTGGGGTCGAGAGTTTCAACACGTGTGAGGGGATGTGTGCGTACACTAAAATTTATATAGATCGTGAGAAAGTGAAGTAATTTCATCTTAGATCCCAAAGAGATTTTCAATGCTTTCTAAACGGCCTCAATCGGAGCTTGTTCTTATTCATGTTGTTACTCTTAACTACTTCCCTCTTCTAGATGATGCCTATAATCAATTTCGTCACCGTATCTTCTCTAATGTGACACCAACACCCTATCGTAGACATCCGTATCTGGGGCGTCTAGGACCTGGATAGCATTGGGATGAAATAGCCCATGCAAAACCGAACAGTAAAAACGAAAAAAACTTGTTTTTTTGCATACTTGTTTGTTAGTTGGGGTTTTTGATTTTGGGGTCGAGAGTTTCAACACGTGTGAGGGGATGTGTGCGTACACTAAAATTTATATAGATCGTGAGAAAGTGAAGTAATTTCATCTTAGATCCCAAAGAGATTTTCAATGCTTTCTAAACGGCCTCAATCGGAGCTTGTTCTTATTCATGTTGTTACTCTTAACTACTTCCCTCTTCTAGATGATGCCTATAATCAATTTCGTCACCGTATCTTCTCTAATGTGACACCAACACCCTATCGTAGACATCCGTATCTGGGCGTCTAGGACCTGGATAGCATCGGGATGAAATAGCCTATGCAAAACCGAACAGTAAAAACAAAAAAAACTTGTGTTTTTTGCATACTTGTTTGTTACTTTGGGTTAGTCGTTTTGGGGGTCGAGAGTTTCAACACGTGTGAGGAGATGTGTGCGTACACTAAAATTTATATAGATCGTGAGAAAGTGAAGTAATTTCATCTTAGATCCCAAAGAGATTTTCAATGCTTTCTAAACGGCCTCAATCGGAGCTTGTTCTTATTCATGTTGTTACTCTTAACTACTTCCCTCTTCTAGATGATGCCTATAATCAATTTCGTCACCGTATCTTCTCTAATGTGACACCAACACCCTATCGTAGACATCCGTATCTGGGGCGTCTAGGACCTGGATAGCATCGGGATGAAATAGCCCATGCAAAACCGAATAGTAAAAACAAAAAAAACTTGTTTTTTTGCATACTTGTTTGTTACTTTGGGTTAGTCATTTTGGGGGTCGAGAGTTTCAACACGTGTGAGGGGATGTGTGCGTACACTAAAATTTATATAGATCGTGAGAAAGTGAAGTAATTTCATCTTAGATCCCAAAGAGATTTTCAATGCTTTCTAAACGGCCTCAATCGGAACTTGTTCTTATTCATGTTGTTACTCTTAACTACTTCCCTCTTCTAGATGATGCCTATAATCAATTTCGTCACTGTATCTTCTCTAATGTGACACCAACACCCTATCATAGACATCCGTATCTGGGGCGTCTAGGACCTGGATAGCATCGGGATGAAATAGCCCATGCAAAACCGAACAGTAAAAACAAAAAAAACTTGTGTTTTTTGCATACTTGTTTGTTACTTTGGGTTAGTCGTTTTGGGGGTCGAGAGTTTCAACACGTGTGAGGGGATGTGTGCGTACACTAAAATTTATATAGATCGTGAGAAAGTGAAGTAATTTCATCTTAGATCCCAAAGAGATTTTCAATGCTTTCTAAACGGCCTGAATCGGAGCTTGTTCTTATTCATGTTGTTACTCTTAACTACTTCCCTCTTCTAGATGATGCCTATAATCAATTTCATCACCGTATCTTCTCTAACGTGACACCAACACCCTATCCTAGACATCCGTATCTGGGGCGTCTAGGACCTGGATAGCATCGGGATGAAATAGCCCATGCAAAACCGAACATTAAAAACAAAAAAAACTTGTTTTTTTGCATACTTGTTTGTTACTTTGGGTTAGTCATTTTGGGGGTCGAGAGTTTCAACACGTGTGAGGGGATGTGTGCGTACACTAAAATTTATATAGATCGTGAGAAAGTGAAGTAATTTCATCTTAGATCCCAAAGAGATTTTCAATGCTTTCTAAACGGCCTGAATCGGAGCTTGTTCTTATTCATGTTGTTACTCTTAACTACTTCCCTCTTCTAGATGATGCCTATAATCAATTTCGTCACCGTATCTTCTCTAATGTGACACCAACACCCTATCGTAGACATCCGTATCTGGGGCGTCTAGGACCTGGATAGCATCGGGATGAAATAGCCGATGCAAAACCGAACAGTAAAAACAAAAAAAACTTGTGTTTTTTGCATACTTGTTTGTTACTTTGGGTCAGTCGTTTTGGGGGTCGAGAGTTTCAACACGTGTGAGGGGATGTGTGCGTACACTAAAATTTATATAGATCGTGAGAAAGTGAAGTAATTTCATCTTAGATCCCAAAGAGATTTTCAATGCTTTCTAAACGGCCTCAATCGGAGCTTGTTCTTATTCATGTTGTTACTCTTAACTACTTCCCTCTTCTAGATGATGCCTATAATCAATTTCGTCACCGTATCTTCTCTAATGTGACACCAACACCCTATCGTAGACATCCGTATCTGGGGCCTCTAGGACCTGGATAGCATCGGGATGAAATAGCCCATGCAAAACCGAACAGTAAAAACAAAAAAAACTTGTTTTTTTGCATACTTGTTTGTTACTTTGGGTTAGTCATTTTGGGGGTCGAGAGTTTCAACACGTGTGAGGTGATGTGTGCGTACACTAAAATTTATATAGATCGTGAGAAAGTGAAGTAATTTCATCTTAGATCCCAAAGAGATTTTCAATGCTTTCTAAACGGCCTCAATCGGAGCTTGTTCTTATTTGTGTTGTTACTCTTAACTACTTCCCTCTTCTAGATGATGCCTATAATCAATTTCGTCACCGTATCTTCTCTAATGTGACACCAACACCCTATCGTAGACATCCGTATCTGGGGCGTCTAGGACCTGGATAGCATCGGGATGAAATAGCCCATGCAAAACCGAACAGTAAAAAAAAAAATTGTGTTTTTTGCATACTTGTTCGTTACTTTGGGTTAGTCGTTTTGGGGGTCGAGAGTTTCAACACGTGTGAGGGGATGTGTGCGTACACTAAAATTTATATAGATCATGAGAAAGTGAAGTAATTTCATCTTAGATCCCAAAGAGATTTTCAATGCTTTCTAAACGGCCTCAATCGGAGCATGTTCTTATTCATGTTGTTACTCTTAACTACTTCCCTCTTCTAGATGATGCCTATAATCAATTTCGTCACCGTATCTTCTCTAATGTGACACCAACACCCTATAGTAGACATCCGTATCAGGGGCGTCTAGAACCTGGATAGGATCGGGATGAAATAGCCCATGCAAAACCGAACAGTAAAAACAAAAAAAACTTGTGTTTTTTGCATACTTGTTTGTTACTTTGGGTTAGTCATTTTGGGGGTTGAGAGTTTCAACACGTGTGAGGGGATGTGTGCGTACACTAAAATTTATATAGATCGTGAGAAAGTGAAGTAATTTCATCTTAGATCCCAAAGAGATTTTCAATGCTTTCTAAACGGCCTCAATCGGAGCTTGTTCTTATTCATGTTGTTACTCTTAACTACTTCCCTCTTCTAGATGATGCCTATAATCAATTTCGTCACCGTATCTTCTCTAATGTGACACCAACACCCTATCGTAGACATCCATATCTGGGGCGTCTAGGACCTGGATAGCATCGGGATGAAATAGCCCATGCAAAACCGAACAGTAAAAAACAAAAAAAAACTTGTGTTTTTTGCATACTTGTTTGTTACTTTGGGTTAGTCGTTTTGGGGGTCGAGAGTTTCAACACGTGTGAGGGGATGTGTGCGTACACTAAAATTTATATAGATCGTGAGAAAGTGAAGTAATTTCATCTTAGATCCCAAAGAGATTTTCAATGCTTTCTAAACGGCCTCAATCGGAGCTTGTTCTTATTCATGTTGTTACTCTTAACTACTTCCCTCTTCTAGATGATGCCTATAATCAATTTCGTCACCGTATCTTCTCTAATGTGACACCAAAACCCTATCGTAGACATCCGTATCAGGGGCGTCTAGGACCTGGATAGCATCGGGATGAAATAGCCCATGCAAAACCGAACAGTAAAAACAAAAAAAAAACTTGTGTTTTTTGCATACTTGTTTGTTACTTTGGGTTAGTCGTTTTGGGGGTCGAGTGTTTCAACACGTGTGAGAGGATGTGTGCGTACACTAAAATTTATATAGATCGTGAGAAAGTGAAGTAATTTCATCTTAGATCCCAAAGAGATTTTCAATGCTTTCTAAACGGCCTCAATCGGAGCTTGTTCTTATTAATGTTGTTACTCTTAACTACTTCCCTCTTCTAGATGATGCCTATAATCAATTTCGTCACCGTATCTTCTCTAATGTGACACCAAAACCCTATCGTAGACATCCGTATCAGGGGCGTCTAGGACCTGGATGTGACGCCCCGGAACCGGTACCCTGAGGATCCCAGCGATCCCGCCGAAATCCGCACGATATCGATTCAGAGACGCCCTCCGACACGACGTGCACGACAAATCACACACGTGATGCCAGAGGAATTAACACAAGCAGTAACATTACAACAGGATTACAATAGAGCCCACAAGATACATATGTTACAACAACGACTCCGATGAGTCAAGATACAAATATACAATACAAAGATCCAAATCATACAGAAGATCGAATACGTCCGAGTACGGACAAGATACAAATTGGACTAAGAGTCCTGAAGATAACCAGTGGCGTCCATAACCCTGCCCAGGCCAAGCCGGAAGGGTAACCTTGCTAACGTCGTCATCTTGTACCTGTCGAAGTCGGGCCATCGATTGCCGACAAAAGGAAGGAAGCAAAAGAGAAAGGGAAAAGGCGAGAGTAAGTACCAAGGAACGAACTCCGGCACGTACTTAGCGAGACTAGAAATGGCTATGCTCGCCGAGCGAGTATATATATATATCGCCTGGGGCTATATGGTAGGTTTAGCGGCAGCAAAACTATAACCAATAGAGACACACTACAACATCCGTCTACTCAGATAAGATAAGAGAGCGCATAAGGTAACAGATAAAATACTACACGAACATAACCCCGCCAAATACACATATCCCCTTCAACAATTGCGAAGAGGCAATGTAAAAGGCACTCAACGGTGGACAAATTTTATTGGGTATCGGTTGTAGTAATGCTATATTACTACGCAAGTTATTATCAGATTATTAACAACAAGTATAAGGTGTAAGTTGTTCTATGATCAAGCTATACAATTCCAAGTCGTCCATAACCGCGGACACGGCTTATCGATAAGATGTACACCCTGCAGGGGTTGCCCAAATGTAACCATACGCATGCTCGACCCGCTTCTTACAGGTGATGTCTCACAACAAGACCGTTCCTAGTTCAACAAGAAAGTCTAGGGGGGCCACCCAACTAAGCTACCCGTGACGAAGTCCGGCCGTACTCCGAGACGGACCCAGAGGTTGCGTAGGCGTCTAGGTGGGCACTAACGGCCAAGCACTAGATAAGTCGTCTAGCAATTATGCAGTGCAGTACAGAAATAAACCACCCGAAGGCAACAGGAAGTAAACACCCGAAGGCAACAGTAATAAACATGCATGCGCCAAATAAAACCAAGGTTGTGGCCCCCTTTTCAACTAACTCGAGAAAAGGTAATGGGTGAGGGGGGTCCTAGTGAATCCCCACGCATGGGTAGAGCGCTCAATCTCGGAACAGATAACAAGAACTCGGGTCCTAGGGGACATTAGCGAGTCAAAGTTCCGATGCTTTCGCAAGGGGCTCACAGATGCCTCTGCTTACAATTTTAGTTGTTAACAAATAAGTAAAGCATGTGTATCTCCAACAACTGATATAGCATGTGTTAACCTCCCAACAACCCAACATATCCCGATAACAGATCGAGATAGACAACAGAGCCTAAACACGCCTACGACTCGCAAGGCTCAAACATCAAGCAACGGCTATGGGTAAGGAATGATACATATAGGATTATTATGGTAAACAAGTGGAATAGGACACGTGACTCGATAAAGAATCGCAACATAAGGATAGCAATGCGAGGGAGAGTATATAATAGGTGAAGAGAGAGGGCTCGCCTGTGAAAGGTTGCAGAAGAACTTGTCGGATAACTCGTCGTATCTCACATCACCACTTCGCGATCCTATCCGGGAAGAAGCAAATGCTGGAACACACAACGGATGCAATTCTTACAACTACGGAGAAGAATCGGCATGCTTCAGATATGATATGCATGCATGACATGGCAAGGATGATGCGATGCACTTATCCAATTTAATCGGAGTCGGAACCCCGGACAAACAATTAAGGTTGGAGTTGCATTTTCTACCGACCAATTTAAGGGTTGATTAGCATAGCAAACATAGCAGGGGTGAGCTACATCAAAGTTAAATGGAACCGGGACAACATTTATATAGTATCCCTCATATTCCATATGTGCCATATTAGGTGGTAATGCAAACTAGCACGAAATTATATGATGTATGATGCAACAGCAAGCATGGATGGCATAATCATGTTCATCACATTTTTCTGATCAAAATTCATATATAAAACATTTTCATTCGAGTTACAAATTAAAAGTTATTAACAGATTAGTTTTTATTATTTAAAATAGATAAATAGATTTTATTTTAATTGGGGATGGACCCGATAACAAAATCCGGTCCGGGGAGGGACCCCGGGTTGGTTTGTTAAAGATCCAGGGGTTTTCGAGAATAGCATCCGTGTCAGGGACTGCGGTTGAGGTGAACATACAAGAAGGGGCTAGATTGCAAAAGCTACAGATCTGGATCTGGAGGGTGATTCTCACCGAGGCGGATTGACCCGCGGTCGCTGATGAGGAGGGCCCACGCGGGCCACGCTGGCGCTGATGTGGCGACCAAGAGCAGCACGCACGGTGATGCACGACGCGTTCCAGCGAGGCGGTGACCGCGGCGAGGCGAGCGCAGCGCGGCGTCTGGGGGCGTCCCAGGGCGCGAGGAAAGGGGCACCGGGCGCCTCTCATCGGCGCGGACCGTGGAGGGGCGGCGCCGTCGTCGAGGAGCGCTGGAATCTTGTCGGCGGCGGACATCTGCGGACAGCGGCGGTCGGCAACAAGGTGAGACGGCGAAACAGTAAGAGAGAGGGGAGGTCAAGGGGGTCAGGAGGTGCGGAAGCTCACGACGAAGCTCGACGTGCCGACGGTGAGAGCAGAGGAGGAGGGCGGCGCCGTAATTTCGACGATTTCTTGCCGGAGATGAAAAAGGGGAACGTCGAAATTGGCGAGGATGATGGCGACCCCCGCTCGATTACTTGCATCAGAAGACGCGCGACGGTGAGGCGCACCCAACGGCGCCGACGGAGTGGCTCGGGGCGAACGGAGGTGACGGCACGGTCAAGATTTCTCCGGCAGCGCTCGGTGGAAGAAAACCCTCTCCAACCTTCTGCTTTTCGTGGAGAAGGGGAAAGAAGGGGAGGGAGGAGGTGTGGAGAGGAAGGCAACTCGGTGGCTAGAAAAAGAGGGGAGGAAAGGGGACCAGGGGAGCAGGTGAGGAGCGGACGAGCTGCTCGCTCACGTTCTCTGCGTGCTGGCGTCCAGGAAGACGACAACAGTGTCGAGAGGAAAAAGAAGAGGGAGGTGGGCTACCGAAGCGGTACTGGATCAGAGGAGAAGTGGGCCGCAGGATGGGTTGGATCGGGCTGGGGGAAGAGAAGAAGGAAAGCAGGCCGCCGGGGAAAGAGAGAAAAGGGCCCAGGGAGGTTAGCAGATAGGGTTTTCTGTTTTAAAAACTTTTTCTTTTCTTTTCTTCTTCAAAACTGTTTTGCAAAGAGATTTGAAAACAGTTAAAATAAATTTAGAGTTTGAATGAAGAGGTGGAGATAGACGAAACAAAAATAGATTTATTGTATGATAGTTTTGTGTTAGGGTTTATTAAAAGAGAAGACAAGGTGGTTTAATAAGTAAACCTTATGAGAGGAAGAAAACAAAATAGTTAGAGTTTACAAAATAATTTTATTTTGTAAAAAAAACATGGATGGTATGATGCATATGCCATGATGATGCACGAAACAAAAAAGAACAAGCAGAATCTATAGGGGTCCTACCCGGGGCCGTTACAATCGACACCACTAACAAGGAACCTCGCCCCGAGGTTCCACCTCAAGGTACGGGGGAGAGAGGTGAACTAGCGGGTCTTCTGACGACGTGTCGATCTCCTCGACACCACTAACAAGGAGTCTTGCTCCAGCTTGGATGGTCGACACCACCAACAAGAAGTCGTTGTTCCGATGACGATGATGACTCCGGAGAAACAAAGGAAGGAGTAACAGTCACACGGATCCACCAATCCAGGTAACAAGGCGAATAGTAAGAGTAGTCGGTATGGGGGCCAATCCATCCCGCACCCGAACTATTAACCCTGAACATAAGTAGGAGAATCGTGTAACCAACTCTCGGATCTCAGATTGACGATATCGACAAGCATTGTCAGCAAGGATTCGATTGGGTCAAAGCACAAGGGATTGAAGAGGGATCACAAAACAAGGATGATATCAATCGGGGAAGACAAGGTTAGCCGCCGGTGATGTTCTTTGGTCAGAAATCTTCAGAGATCGGTCCTAATAGGTGAAGGCATAGATCGTCCAACCCACGTCGGAACCTAAGACTCAGAGAAGCAGATAAGGGAGAAGACTCAAACTCGTAAAGGTAAGAAGAGAAAGAATTGGGGTAAGGAGAAAAATCAGAGCTAATCAGATCTATCCAACGATTTTTTAGAAAATAGTTTGACACTAGACACAACGTCCGTTGACAAGGTTATCCTACAGGCTGGACTAGTGGGGTACCGTCAACCTGGCTCTGATACCAACTTGTGACGCCCCGGAACCGGTACCCTGAGGATTCCAGCGATCCCGCCGAAATCCGCACGATATCGATTCAGAGACGCCCTCCGACACGACGTGCACGACAAATCACACACGTGATGCCAGAGGAATTAACACGAGCGGTAACATTACAACAGGATTACAATAGAGCCCTCAAGATACATATGTTACAACAACGACTCCGATGAGTCAAGATACAAATATACAATACAAAGATCCAAATCATACAGAAGATCGAATACGTCCGAGTACGGACAAGATACAAATAGGACTAAGAGTCCTGAAGATAACCAGTGGCGTCCATAACCCTGCCCAGGCCAAGCCGGAAGGGTAACCTTGCTAACGTCGTCATCTTGTACCTGTCGAAGTCGGGCCATCGGTTGCCGACAAAAGGAAGGAAGCAAAAGAGAAAGGGAAAAGGCGAGAGTAAGTACCAAGGAACGAACTCCGGCACGTACTTAGCGAGACTAGAAATGGCTATGCTCGCCGAGCGAGTATATATATATATCGCCTGGGGCTATATGGTAGGTTTAGCGGCAGCAAAACTATAACCAATAGAGACACACTACAACATCCGTCTACTCAGATAAGATAAGAGAGCGCATAAGGTAACAGATAAAATACTACACGAACATAACCCAGCCAAATACACATATCCCCTTCAACAATTGCGAAGAGGCAATGTAAAAGGCACTCAACGGTGGACAAATTTTATTGGGTATCGGTTGTAGTAATGCTATATTACTACGCAAGTTATTATCAGATTATTAACAACAAGTATAAGGTGTAAGTTGTTCTATGATCAAGCTATACAATTCCAAGTCGTCCATAACCGCGGACACGGCTTATCGATAAGATGTACACCCTGCAGGGGTTGCCCAAATGTAACCATACGCATGCTCGACCCGCTTCTTACAGGCGATGTCTCACAACAAGACCGTTCCCAGTTCAACAAGAAAGTCTAGGGGGGCCACCCAACTAAGCTACCCGTGATGAAGTCCGGCCGTACTCCGAGACGGACCCAGAGGTTGCGTAGGCGTCTAGGTGGGCACTAACGGCCAAGCACTAGATAAGTCGTCTAGCAATTATGCAGTGCAGTACAGAAATAAACCACCCGAAGGCAACAGGAAGTAAACACCTGAAGGCAACAGTAATAAACATGCATGCGCCAAATAAAACCAAGGTTGTGGCCCCCTTTTCAACTAACCCGAGAAAAGGTAATGGGTGAGGGGGGTCCCAGTGAATCCCCACGCATGGGTAGAGCGCTCAATCTCGGAACAGATAACAAGAACTCGGGTCCTAGGGGACATTAGCGAGTCAAAGTTCTGATGCTTTCGCAAAGGGGCTCACAGATGCCTCTGCTTACAATTTTAGTTGTTAACAAATAAGTAAAGCATGTGTATCTCCAACAACGGATATAGCATGTGTTAACCTCCCAACAACCCAACATATCCCGATAACAGATCGAGATAGACAACAGAGCCTAAACACGCCTACGACTCGCAAGGCTCAAACATCAAGCAACGGCTATGGGTAAGGAATGATACATATAGGATTATTATGGTAAACAAGTGGAATAGGACACATGACTCGATAAAGAATCGCAACATAAGGATAGCAATGCGAGGGAGAGTATATAATAGGTGAAGAGAGAGGGCTCGCCTGTGAAAGGTTGCAGAAGAACTTGTCGGATAACTCGTCGTATCTCACATCACCACTTCGCGATCCTATCCGGGAAGAAGCAAATGCTGGAACACACAACGGATGCAATTCTTACAACTACGGAGAAGAATCGGCATGCTTCAGATATGATATGCATGCATGACATGGCGAGGATGATGCGATGCACTTATCCAATTTAATCGGAGTCGGAACCCCGGAAAACAATTAAGGTTGGAGTTGCATTTTCTACCGACCAATTTAAGGGTGGATTAGCATAGCAAACATAGCAGGGGTGAGCTACATCAAAGTTAAATGGAACCGAGACAACATTTATATAGTATCCCTCATATTCCATATGTGCCATATTAGGTGGTAATGCAAACTAGCACGAAATTATATGATGTATGATGCAACAGCAAGCATGGATGGCATAATCATGTTCATCACATTTTTTTGATCAAAATTCATATATAAAACATTTTCATTCGAGTTACAGATTAAAAGTTATTAACAGATTAGTTTTTATTATTTAAAATAGATAAATAGATTTTATTTTAATTGGGGAAGGACCCGATAACAAAATCCGGTCAGGGGAGGGACCCCGGGTTGGTTTGTTAAAGATCCAGGGGGTTTTCGAGAATAGCATCCGTGTCAGGGACTGCGGTTGAGGTGAACATACAAGAAGGGGCTAGATTGCAAAAGCTACATATCTGGATCTGGAGGGTGATTCTCACCGAGGCGGATTGACCCGCGGTCGCTGACGAGGAGGGCCCACGCGGGCCACGCTGGCGCTGACGTGGCGACCAAGAGCAGCACGCACGGTGATGCACGACGCGTTCCAGGGAGGCGGTGACCGCGGCGAGGCGAGCGCAGCGCGGCGTCTGGGGGCGTCCCAGGGCGCGAGGAAAGGGGCACCGGGTGCCTCTCATCGGCGCGGACCGTGGAGGGGCGGCGCCGTCGTCGAGGAGCGCCGGAATCTTGTCGGCGGCGGACATCTGCGGACAGCGGCGGTCGGCAACAAGGTGAGACGGCGAAACAGTAAGAGAGAGGGGAGGTCAAGGGGGTCAGGAGGTGCGAAAGCTCACGACGAAGCTCGACGTGCCGACGGTGAGAGCAGAGGAGGAGGGCGGCGCCGTAATTTCGACGATTTCTTGCCGGAGATGAAAAAGGGGAACGTCGAAATTGGCGAGGATGATGGCGACCCCCGCTCGATTACTTGCATCAGAAGACGCGCGATGGCGAGGCGCACCCAACGGCGCCGACGGAGTGGCTCGGGGCGAACGGAGGTGACGGCACGGTCAAGATTTCTCCGGCAGCGCTCGGTGGAAGAAAACCCTCTCCAACCTTCTGCTTTTCGTGGAGAAGGGGAAAGAAGGGGAGGGAGGAGGCGTGGAGAGGAAGGCGTCTCGGTGGCTAGAAAAAGAGGGGAGGAAAGGGGACCAGGGGAGCAGGTGAGGAGCGGACGAGCTGCTCGCTCACGTTCTCTACGTGCTGGCGTCCAGGAAGACGACAACAGTGTCGAGAGGAAAAAGAAGAGGGAGGTGGGCTACCGAAGCGGTACTGGATCAGAGGAGAAGTGGGCCGCAGGATGGGTTGGATCGGGCTGGGGGGAAGAGAAGAAGGAAAGCAGGCCGCCGGGGAAAGAGAGAAAAGGGCCCAGGGAGGTTAGCAGATAGGGTTTTCTGTTTTAAAAACTTTTTCTTTTCTTTTCTTCTTCAAAACTGTTTTGCAAAGAGATTTGAAAACAGTTCAAATAAATTTAGAGTTTGAATGAAGAGGTGGAGATAGACGAAACAAAAATAGATTTATTGTATGATAGTTTTGTGTTAGGGTTTATTAAAAGAGAAGACAAGGTGGTTTAATAAGTAAACCTTATGAGAGGAAGAAAACAAAATAGTTAGAGTTTACAAAATAATTTTATTTTGTAAAAAAAACATGGATGGTATGATGCATATGCCATGATGATGCACGAAACAAAAAAGAACAAGCAGAATCTATAGGGGTCCTACCCGGGGCCGTTACAATGGATAGCATCGGGATGAAATAGCCCATGCAAAACCGAACAATAAAAACAAAAAAAAAAACTTGTTTTTTTTGCATACTTGTTTGTTACATTGGGTTAGTCGTTTTGGGGGTCGAGAGTTTCAACACGTGTGAGGGGATGTGTGCGTACACTAAAATTTATATAGATCGTGAGAAAGTGAAGTAATTTCATCTTAGATCCCAAAGAGATTTTCAATGCTTTCTAAACGGCCTCAATCGGAGCTTGTTCTTATTCATGTTGTTACTCTTAACTACTTCCCTCTTCTAGATGATGCCTATAATCAATTTCGTCACCGTATCTTCTCTAATGTGACACCAACACCCTATCGTAGACATCCGTATCTGGGGCGTCTAGGACCTGGATAGCATCGGGATGAAATAGCCCATGCAAAACCGAACAGTAAAAACAAAAAAAACTTGTGTTTTTTGCATACTTGTTTGTTACTTTGGGTTAGTCGTTTTGGGGGTCGAGAGTTTCAACACGTGTGAGGGGATGTGTGCGTACACTAAAATTTATATAGATCGTGAGAAAGTGAAGTAATTTCATCTTAGATCCCAAAGAGATTTTCAATGCTTTCTAAACGGCCTCAATCGGAGCTTGTTCTTATTCATGTTGTTACTCTTAACTACTTCCCTCTTCTAGATGATGCCTATAATCTATTTCGTCACCGTATCTTCTCTAATGTGACACCAACACCCTATCGTAGACATCCGTATCTGGGGCATCTAGGACCTGGATAGCATCGGGATGAAATAGCCCATGCAAAACCGAACAGTAAAAACAAAAAAAACTTGTTTTTTTGCATACTTGTTTGTTACTTTCGGTTAGTCATTTTGGGGGTCGAGAGTTTCAACACGTGTGAGGGGATGTGTGCGTACACTAAAATTTATATAGATCGTGAGAAAGTGAAGTAATTTCATCTTAGATCCCAAAGAGATTTTTAATGCTTTCTAAACGGCCTCAATCGGAGCTTGTTCTTATTCATGTTGTTACTCTTAACTACTTCCCTCTTCTAGATGATGCCTATAATCAATTTCGTCACCGTATCTTCTCTAATGTGACACCAACACCCTATCGTAGACATCCGTATCAGGGGCGTCTAGGACCTAGATAGCATCGGGATGAAATAGCCCATGCAAAACCGAACAGTAAAAACAAAAAAAACTTGTGTTTTTTGCATACTTGTTTGTTACTTTGGGTTAGTCGTTTTGGGGGTCGAGAGTTTCAACACGTGTGAGGGGATGTGTGCGTACATTAAAATTTATATAGATCGTGAGAAAGTGAAGTAATTTCATCTTAGATCCCAAAGAGATTTTCAATGCTTTCTAAACGGTCTCAATCGGAGCTTGTTCTTATTCATGTTGTTACTCTTAACTACTTCCCTCTTCTAGATGATGCCTATAATCAATTTCGTCACCGTATCTTCTCTAATGTGACACCAACACCCTATCGTAGACATCCGTATCGTGGGCGTCTAGGACCTCGGATAGCATCGGGATGAAATAGCGCATGCAAAACCGAACAGTTAAAAAAAACAAAAAACTTGTGTTTTTTGCATACTTGTTTGTTACTTTGGGTTAGTCGTTTTGGGGGTCGAGAGTTTCAACACGTGTGAGGGGATGTGTGCGTACATTAAAATTTATATAGATCGTGAGAAAGTGAAGTAATTTCATCTTAGATCCCAAAGAGATTTTCAATGCTTTCTAAACGGCCTCAATCGGAGCTTGTTCTTATTCATGTTGTTACTCTTAACTACTTCCCTCTTCTAGATGATTCCTATAACCAATTTCGTCACACTATCTTCTCTAATGTGACACCAACACCCTATCGTAGACATCCGTATCTGGGGCGTCTAGGACCTGGATAGCATCGGGATGAAATAGCCCATGCAAAACCGAACAGTAAAAACAAAAAAAAACTTGTGTTTTTTGCATACTTGTTTGTTACTTTGGGTTAGTCGTTTTGGGGGTCGAGAGTTTCAACACGTGTGAGGGGATGTGTGCGTACAGTAAAATTTATATAGATCGTGAGAAAGTGAAGTAATTTCATCTTAGATCCCATAGAGATTTTCAATGCTTTCTAAACGGCCTCAATCGGAGCTTGTTCTTATTCATGTTGTTACTCTTAACTACTTCCCTCTTCTAGATGATGCCTATAATCAATTTCGTCACCATATCTTCTCTAATGTGACACCAACACCCTATCGTAGACATCCGTATCTAGGGCGTCTAGGACCTGGATAGCATCGGGATGAAATAACCCATGCAAAACCGAACAGTAAAAAAAAAAAAAACTTGTGTTTTTTGCATACTTGTTTGTTACTTTGGGTTAGTCGTTTTGGGGGTCGAGAGTTTCAACACGTGTGAGGGGATGTGTGCGTACATTAAAATTTATATAGATCGTGAGAAAGTGAAGTAATTTCATCTTAGATCCCAAAGAGATTTTCAATGCTTTCTAAACGGCCTCAATCGGAGCTTGTTCTTATTCATGTTGTTACTCTTAACTACTTCCCTCTTCTAGATGATGCCTATAATCAATTTCGTCACCGTATCTTCTCTAATGTGGCACCAACACCCTATCGTAGACATCTGTATCAGGGGCGTCTAGGACCTGGATAGCATCGGGATGAAATAGCCCATGCAAAACCGAACAGTAAAAACAAAAAAACTTGTGTTTTTTGCATACTTGTTTGTTACTTTGGGTTAGTCGTTTTGGGGGTCGAGAGTTTCAACACGTGTGAGGGGATGTGTGCGTACATTAAAATTTATATAGATCGTGAGAAAGTGAAGTAATTTCATCTTAGATCCCAAAGAGATTTTCAATGCTTTCTAAACGGCCTCAATCGGAGCTTGTTCTTATTCATGTTGTTACTCTTAACTACTTCCCTCTTCTAGATGATGCCTATAATCAATTTCGTCACCGTATCTTCTCTAATGTGACACCAACACCCTATCGTAGACATCCGTATCTGGGGCGTCCAGGACCTGGATAGCATCGGGATGAAATAGCCCATGCAAAACCGAACAGTAAAAACAAAAAAAACTTGTGTTTTTTGCATACTTGTTTGTTACTTTGGGTTAGTCGTTTTGGGGGTCGAGAGTTTCAACACATGTGAGGGGATGTGTGCGTACATTAAAATTTATATAGATCGTGAGAAAGTGAAGTAATTTCATCTTAGATCCCAAAGAGATTTTCAATGCTTTCTAAACGGCCTCAATCGGAGCTTGTTCTTATTCATGTTGTTACTCTTAACTACTTCCCTCTTCTAGATGATGCCTATAATCAATTTCGTCACCGTATCTTCTCTAATGTGACACCAACACCCTATCGTAGACATCCGTATCCGGGGCGTCTAGGACCCGGATAGCACCGGGATGAAATAACCCATGCAAAGCCGAACAAGTAAAAACAAAAAAAAACTTGTGTTTTTTGCATACTTGTTTGTTACTTTGGGTTAGTCGTTTTGGGGTCGAGAGTTTCAACACGTGTGAGGGGATGTGTGCGTACATTAAAATTTATATAGATCGTGAGAAAGTGAAGTAATTTCATCTTAGATCCCAAAGAGATTTTCAATGCTTTCTAAACGGCCTCAATCGGAGCTTGTTCTTATTCATGTTGTTACTCTTAACTACTTCCCTCTTCTAGATGATGCCTATAATCAATTTCGTCACCGTATCTTCTCTAATGTGACACCAACACCCTATTGTAGACATCCGTATCTGGGAGTCTAGGACCTGGATATCATCGGGATGAAATAGCCCATGCAAAACCGAATAAGAAAAAACAAAAAACTTGTATTTTTTGCATACTTGTTTGTTACTTTGGGTTAGTCGTTTTGGGTGTCGAGAGTTTCAACACATGTGAGGGGATGTGTGCGTACACTAAAATTTATATAGATCGTGAGAAAGTGAAGTAATTTCATCTTAGATCCCAAAGAGATTTTCAATGCTTTCTAAACGGCCTCAATCGGAGCTTGTTCTTATTCATGTTGTTACTCTTAACTACTTCCCTCTTCTAGATGATGCCTATAATCAATTTCGTCACCGTATCTTCTCTAATGTGACACCAACACCCTATCGTAGACATCCGTATCTGGGGCGTCTAGGACCTGGATAGCATCGGGATGAAATAGCCCATGCAAAACCGAACAGTAAAAACAAAAAAAACTTGTGTTTTTTGCATACTTGTTTGTTACTTTGGGTTAGTCGTTTTGGGGGTCGAGAGTTTCAACACGTGTGAGGGGATGTGTGCGTACATTAATATTTATATAGATCGTGAGAAAGTGAAGTAATTTCATCTTAGATCCCAAAGAGATTTTCAATGCTTTCTAAACGGCCTCAATCGGAGCTTGTTCTTATTCATGTTGTTACTCTTAACTACTTCCCTCTTCTAGATGATGCCTATAATCAATTTCGTCACCGTATCTTCTCTAATGTGACAACAACACCCTATCGTAGACATCCGTATCTGGGGCGTCTAGGACCTGGATAGCATCGGGATGAAATAGCCCATGCAAAACCGAACAGTAAAAACAAAAAAAACTTGTGTTTTTTGCATACTTGTTTGTTACTTTGGGTTAGTCGTTTTGGGGTCGAGAGTTTCAACACGTGTGAGGGGATGTGTGCGTACATTAAAATTTATATAGATCGTGAGAAAGTGAAGTAATTTCATCTTAGATCCCAAAGAGATTTTCAATGCTTTCTAAACGGCCTCAATCGGAGCTTGTTCTTATTCATGTTGTTACTCTTAACTACTTCCCTCTTCTAGATGATTCCTATAACCAATTTCGTCACTGTATCTTCTCTAATGTGACACCAACACCCTATCGTAGACATCCGTATCTGGGGCGTCTAGGACCTGGATAGCATCGGGATGAAATAGCCCATGCAAAACCGAACAGTAAAAACAAAAAAAAACCTTGTGTTTTTTGCATACTTGTTTGTTACTTTGGGTTAGTCGTTTTGGGGGTCGAGAGTTTCAACACGTGTGAGGGGATGTGTGCGTACAGTAAAATTTATATAGATCGTGAGAAAGTGAAGTAATTTCATCTTAGATCCCAGAGAGATTTTCAATGCTTTCTAAACGGCCTCAATCGGAGCTTGTTCTTATTCATGTTGTTACTCTTAACTACTTCCCTCTTCTAGATGATGCCTATAATCAATTTCGTCACCATATCTTCTCTAATGTGACACCAACACCCTATCGTAGACATCCGTATCTAGGGCGTCTAGGACCTGGATAGCATCGGGATGAAATAACCCATGCAAAACCGAACAGTAAAAAAAAAACTTGTGTTTTTTGCATACTTGTTTGTTACTTTGGGTTAGTCGTTTTGGGGGTCGAGAGTTTCAACACGTGTGAGGGGATGTGTGCGTACATTAAAATTTATATAGATCGTGAGAAAGTGAAGTAATTTCATCTTAGATCCCAAAGAGATTTTCAATGCTTTCTAAACGGCCTCAATCGGAGCTTGTTCTTATTCATGTTGTTACTCTTAACTACTTCCCTCTTCTAGATGATGCCTATAATCAATTTCGTCACCGTATCTTCTCTAATGTGACACCAACACCCTATCGTAGACATCTGTATCAGGGGCGTCTAGGACCTGGATAGCATCGGGATGAAATAGCCCATGCAAAACCGAACAGTAAAAACAAAAAAAACTTGTGTTTTTTGCATACTTGTTTGTTACTTTGGGTTAGTCGTTTTGGGGGTCGAGAGTTTCAACACGTGTGAGGGGATGTGTGCGTACATTAAAATTTATATAGATCGTGAGAAAGTGAAGTAATTTCATCTTAGATCCCAAAGAGATTTTCAATGCTTTCTAAACGGCCTCAATCGGAGCTTGTTCTTATTCATGTTGTTACTCTTAACTACTTCCCTCTTCTAGATGATGCCTATAATCAATTTCGTCACCGTATCTTCTCTAATGTGACACCAACACCCTATCGTAGACATCCGTATCTGGGGCGTCCAGGACCTGGATAGCATCGGGATGAAATAGCCCATGCAAAACCGAACAGTAAAAACAAAAAAAACTTGTGTTTTTTGCATACTTGTTTGTTACTTTGGGTTAGTCGTTTTGGGGGTCGAGAGTTTCAACACATGTGAGGGGATGTGTGCGTACATTAAAATTTATATAGATCGTGAGAAAGTGAAGTAATTTCATCTTAGATCCCAAAGAGATTTTCAATGCTTTCTAAACGGCCTCAATCGGAGCTTGTTCTTATTCATGTTGTTACTCTTAACTACTTCCCTCTTCTAGATGATGCCTATAATCAATTTCGTCACCGTATCTTCTCTAATGTGACACCAACACCCTATCGTAGACATCCGTATCTGGGGCGTCTAGGACCTGGATAGCACCGGGATGAAATAACCCATGCAAAGCCGAACAGTAAAAACAAAAAAACTTGTGTTTTTTGCATACTTGTTTGTTACTTTGGGTTAGTCGTTTTGGGGGTCGAGAGTTTCAACACGTGTGAGGGGATGTGTGCGTACATTAAAATTTATATAGATCGTGAGAAAGTGAAGTAATTTCATCTTAGATCCCAAAGAGATTTTCAATGCTTTCTAAACGGCCTCAATCGGAGCTTGTTCTTATTCATGTTGTTACTCTTAACTACTTCCCTCTTCTAGATGATGCCTATAATCAATTTCGTCACCGTATCTTCTCTAATGTGACACCAACACCCTATTGTAGACATCCGTATCTGGGGCGTCTAGGAGCTGGATAGCATCGGGATGAAATAGCCCATGCAAAACCGATCCGTAAAAACAAAAAAAACTTGTATTTTTTGCATACTTGTTTGTTACTTTGGGTTAGTCGTTTTGGGTGTCGAGAGTTTCAACACATGTGAGGGGATGTGTGCGTACACTAAAATTTATATAGATCGTGAGAAAGTGAAGTAATTTCATCTTAGATCCCAAAGAGATTTTCAATGCTTTCTAAACGGCCTCAATCGGAGCTTGTTCTTATTCATGTTGTTACTCTTAACTACTTCCCTCTTCTAGATGATGCCTATAATCAATTTCGTCACCGTATCTTCTCTAATGTGACACCAACACCCTATCGTAGACATCCGTATCTGGGGCGTCTAGGACCTGGATAGCATCGGGATGAAATAGCCCATGCAAAACCGAACAGTAAAAACAAAAAAAACTTGTGTTTTTTGCATACTTGTTTGTTACTTTGGGTTAGTCGTTTTGGGGGTCGAGAGTTTCAACACGTGTGAGGGGATGTGTGCGTACACTACAATTTATATAGATCATGAGAAAGTGAAGTAATTTCATCTTAGATCCCAAAGAGATTTTCAATGCTTTCTAAACGGCCTCAATCGGAGCTTGTTCTTATTCATGTTGTTACTCTTAACTACTTCCCTCTTCTAGATGATGCCTATAATCAATTTCGTCACCGTATCTTCTCTAATGTGACACCAACACCCTATCGTAGACATCCGTATCTGGGGCGTCTAGGACCTGGATAGCACCGGGATGAAATAACCCATGCAAAGCCGAACAGTAAAAACAAAAAAAAACTTGTGTTTTTTGCATACTTGTTTGTTACTTTGGGTTAGTCGTTTTGGGGGTCGAGAGTTTCAACACGTGTGAGGGGATGTGTGCGTACATTAAAATTTATATAGATCGTGAGAAAGTGAAGTAATTTCATCTTAGATCCCAAAGAGATTTTCAATGCTTTCTAAACGGCCTCAATCGGAGCTTGTTCTTATTCATGTTGTTACTCTTAACTACTTCCCTCTTCTAGATGATGCCTATAATCAATTTCGTCACCGTATCTTCTCTAATGTGACACCAACACCCTATTGTAGACATCCGTATCTGGGGCGTCTAGGACCTGGATAGCATCGGGATGAAATAGCCCATGCAAAACCGAACAGTAAAAACAAAAAAAACTTGTATTTTTTGCATACTTGTTTGTTACTTTGGGTTAGTCGTTTTGGGTGTCGAGAGTTTCAACACATGTGAGGGGATGTGTGCGTACACTAAAATTTATATAGATCGTGAGAAAGTGAAGTAATTTCATCTTAGATCCCAAAGAGATTTTCAATGCTTTCTAAACGGCCTCAATCGGAGCTTGTTCTTATTCATGTTGTTACTCTTAACTACTTCCCTCTTCTAGATGATGCCTATAATCAATTTCGTCACCGTATCTTCTCTAATGTGACACCAACACCCTATCGTAGACATCCGTATACGGGCGTCTAGGACCTGGCTAGCATCTGGTTGATATAGCCCATGCAAAACCGAACAGTAAAAACAAAAAAAAAACTTGTGTTTTTTGCATACTTGTTTGTTACTTTGGGTTAGTCGTTTTGGGGGTCGAGAGTTTCAACACGTGTGAGGGGATGTGTGCGTACACTACAATTTATATAGATCATGAGAAAGTGAAGTAATTTCATCTTAGATCCCAAAGAGATTTTCAATGCTTTCTAAACGGCCTCAATCGGAGCTTGTTCTTATTCATGTTGTTACTCTTAACTACTTCCCTCTTCTAGATGATGCCTATAATCAATTTCGTCACCGTATCTTCTCTAATGTGACACCAACACCCTATCGTAGACATCCGTATCTGGGGCGTCTAGGACCTGGATAGCACCGGGATGAAATAACCCATGCAAAGCCGAACAGTAAAAACAAAAAAAAACTTGTGTTTTTTGCATACTTGTTTGTTACTTTGGGTTAGTCGTTTTGGGGGTCGAGAGTTTCAACACGTGTGAGGGGATGTGTGCGTACATTAAAATTTATATAGATCGTGAGAAAGTGAAGTAATTTCATCTTAGATCCCAAAGAGATTTTCAATGCTTTCTAAACGGCCTCAATCGGAGCTTGTTCTTATTCATGTTGTTACTCTTAACTACTTCCCTCTTCTAGATGATGCCTATAATCAATTTCGTCACCGTATCTTCTCTAATGTGACACCAACACCCTATCGTAGACATCCGTATCTGGGGCGTCTAGGACCTGGATAGCATCGGGATGAAATAACCCATGCAAAGCCGAACAGTAAAAACAAAAAAAAACTTGTGTTTTTTGCATACTTGTTTGTTACTTTGGGTTAGTCGTTTTGGGGGTCGAGAGTTTCAACACGTGTGAGGGGATGTGTGCGTACATTAAAATTTATATAGATCGTGAGAAAGTGAAGTAATTTCATCTTAGATCCCAAAGAGATTTTCAATGCTTTCTAAACGGCCTCAATCGGAGCTTGTTCTTATTCATGTTGTTACTCTTAACTACTTCCCTCTTCTAGATGATGCCTATAATCAATTTCGTCACCGTATCTTCTCTAATGTGACACCAACACCCTATTGTAGACATCCGTATCTGGGGCGTCTAGGACCTGGATAGCATCGGGATGAAATAGCCCATGCAAAACCGAACAGTAAAAACAAAAAAAACTTGTATTTTTTGCATACTTGTTTGTTACTTTGGGTTAGTCGTTTTGGGTGTCGAGAGTTTCAACACATGTGAGGGGATGTGTGCGTACACTAAAATTTATATAGATCGTGAGAAAGTGAAGTAATTTCATCTTAGATCCCAAAGAGATTTTCAATGCTTTCTAAACGGCCTCAATCGGAGCTTGTTCTTATTCATGTTGTTACTCTTAACTACTTCCCTCTTCTAGATGATGCCTATAATCAATTTCGTCACCGTATCTTCTCTAATGTGACACCAACACCCTATCGTAGACATCCGTATCAGGGGCGTCTAGGACCTGGATAGCATCGGGATGAAATAGCCCATGCAAAACCGAACAGTAAAAACAAAAAAAACTTGTGTTTTTTGCATACTTGTTTGTTACTTTGGGTTAGTCGTTTTGGGGGTCGAGAGTTTCAACACGTGTGAGGGGATGTGTGCGTACATTAAAATTTATATAGATCGTGAGAAAGTGAAGTAATTTCATCTTAGATCCCAAAGAGATTTTCAATGCTTTCTAAACGGCCTCAATCGGAGCTTGTTCTTATTCATGTTGTTACTCTTAACTACTTCCCTCTTCTAGATGATGCCTATAATCAATTTCGTCACCGTATCTTCTCTAATGTGACAACAACACCCTATCGTAGACATCCGTATCAGGGGCGTCTAGGACCTGGATAGCATCGGGATGAAATAGCCCATGCAAAACCGAACGGTAAGAAACAAAAAAAACTTGTGTTTTTTGCATACTTGTTTGTTACTTTGGGTTAGTCGTTTTGGGGGTCGAGAGTTTCAACACGTGTGAGGGGATGTGTGTGTACATTAAAATTTATATAGATCGTGAGAAAGTGAAGTAATTTCATCTTAGATCCCAAAGAGATTTTCAATGCTTTCTAAACGGCCTCAATCGGAGCTTGTTCTTATTCATGTTGTTACTCTTAACTACTTCCCTCTTCTAGATGATGCCTATAATCAATTTCGTCACCGTATCTTCTCTAATGTGACACCAACACCCTATCGTAGACATCCGTATCGGGGCATCTAGGACCTGGATAGCATCGGGATGAAATAGCCCATGCAAAACCGAACAGTAAAAACAAAAAAACTTGTGTTTTTTGCATACTTGTTTGTTACTTTGGGTTAGTCGTTTTGGGGGTCGAGAGTTTCAACACGTGTGAGGGGATGTGTGCGTACACTAAAATTTATATAGATCGTGAGAAAGTGAAGTAATTTCATCTTAGATCCCAAAGAGATTTTCAATGCTTTCTAAACGGCCTCAATCGGAGCTTGTTCTTATTCATGTTGTTATTCTTAACTACTTCCCTCTTCTAGATGATGCCTATAATCAATTTCGTCACCGTATCTTCTCTAATGTGACACCAACACCCTATCGTAGACATCCATATCTGGGGCGTCTAGGACCTGGATAGCATCGGGATGAAATAACCCATGCAAAACCGAAAAGTAAAAAAAAAAAAAAAAACTTGTGTTTTTTGCATACTTGTTTGTTACTTTGGGTTAGTCGTTTTGGGGGTCGAGAGTTTCAACACGTGTGAGGGGATGTGTGCGTACACTAAAATTTATATAGATCGTGAGAATGTGAAGTAATTTCATCTTAGATCCCAAAGAGATTTTCAATGCTTTCTAAACGGCCTCAATCGGAGCTTGTTCTTATTCATGTTGTTATTCTTAACTACTTCCCTCTTCTAGATGATGCCTATAATCAATTTCGTCACCATATCTTCTCTAATGTGACACCAACACCCTATCGTAGACATCCGTATCTGGGGCGTCTAGGACCTGGATAGCATCGGGATGAAATAACCCATGCAAAACCGAACAGTAAAAACAAAAAAAAAAAACTTGTGTTTTTTGCATACTTGTTTGTTACTTTGGGTTAGTCGTTTTGGGGGTCGAGAGTTTCAACACGTGTGAGGGGATGTGTGCGTACACTAAAATTTATATAGATCGTGAGAATGTGAAGTAATTTCATCTTAGATCCCAAAGAGATTTTCAATGCTTTCTAAACGGCCTCAATCGGAGCTTGTTCTTATTCATGTTGTTACTCTTAACTACTTCCCTCTTCTAGATGATGCCTATAATCAATTTTGTCACCGTATCTTCTCTAATGTGACACCAACACCCTATCGTAGACATCCGTATCTGGGGCGTCTAGGACCTGGATAGCATCGGGATGAAATAACCCATGCAAAACCGAACAGTAAAAACAAAAAAACTTGTGTTTTTTGCATACTTGTTTGTTACTTTGGGTTAGTCGTTTTGGGGGTCGAGAGTTTCAACACGTGTGAGGGGATGTGTGCGTACGATAAAATTTATATAGATCGTGAGAAAGTGAAGTAATTTCATCTTAGATCCCAAAGAGATTTTCAATGCTTTCTAAACGGCCTCAATCGGAGCTTGTTCTTATTCATGTTGTTACTCTTAACTACTTCCCTCTTCTAGATGATGCCTATAATCAATTTTGTCACCGTATCTTCTCTAATGTGACACCAACACCCTATCGTAGACATCCGTATCTGGGGCGTCTAGGACCTGGATAGCATCGGGATGAAATAACCCATGCAAAACCGAACAGTAAAAACAAAAAAAACTTGTGTTTTTTGCATACTTGTTTGTTACTTTGGGTTAGTCGTTTTGGGGGTCGAGAGTTTCAACACGTGTGAGGGGATGTGTGCGTACAATAAATTTATATAGATCGTGAGAAAGTGAAGTAATTTCATCTTAGATCCCAAAGAGATTTTCAATGCTTTCTAAACGGCCTCAATCGGAGCTTGTTCTTATTCATGTTGTTACTCTTAACTACTTCCCTCTTCTCGATGATGCCTATAATCAATTTCGTCACCGTATCTTCTCTAATGTGACACCAACACCCTATCGTAGACATCCGTATCAGGGGCGTCTATGACCTGGATAGCATCGGGATGAAATAGCCCATGCAAAACCGAACAGTAAAAACAAAAAAACTTGTGTTTTTTGCATACTTGTTTGTTACTTTGGGTTAGTCGTTTTGGGGGTCGAGAGTTTCAACACGTGTGAGGGGATGTGTGCGTACATTAAAATTTATATAGATCGTGAGAAAGTGAAGTAATTTCATCTTAGATCCCAAAGAGATTTTCAATGCTTTCTAAACGGCCTCAATCGGAGCTTGTTCTTATTCATGTTGTTACTCTTAACTACTTCCCTCTTCTAGATGATTCCTATAACCAATTTCATCACCGTATCTTCTCTAATGTGACACCAACACCCTATCGTAGACATCCGTATCTGGGGCATCTAGGACCTGGATAGCATCGGGATGAAATAGCCCATGCAAAACCGAACAGTAAAAACAAAAAAAAACCTTGTGTTTTTTGCATACTTGTTTGTTACTTTGGGTTAGTCGTTTTGGGGGTCGAGAGTTTCAACACGTGTGAGGGGATGTGTGCGTACAGTAAAATTTATATAGATCGTGAGAAAGTGAAGTAATTTCATCTTAGATCCCAAAGAGATTTTCAATGCTTTCTAAACGGCCTCAATCGGAGCTTGTTCTTATTCATGTTGTTACTCTTAACTACTTCCCTCTTCTAGATGATGCCTATAATCAATTTCGTCACCGTATCTTCTCTAATGTGACACCAACACCCTATCGTAGACATCCGTATCTAGGGCGTCTAGGACCTGGATAGCATCGGGATGAAATAACCCATGCAAAACCGAACAGTAAAAAAAAAAACTTGTGTTTTTTGCATACTTGTTTGTTACTTTGGGTTAGTCGTTTTGTGGGTCGAGAGTTTCAACACGTGTGAGGGGATGTGTGCGTACATTAAAATTTATATAGATCGTGAGAAAGTGAAGTAATTTCATCTTAGATCCCAAAGAGATTTTCAATGCTTTCTAAACGGCCTCAATCGGAGCTTGTTCTTATTCATGTTGTTACTCTTAACTACTTCCCTCTTCTAGATGATGCCTATAATCAATTTCGTCACCGTATCTTCTCTAATGTGACACCAACACCCTATCGTAGACATCTCGTATCGGGGCGTCTAGGACCTGGATAGCATCGGGATGAAATAGCCCATGCAAAACCGAACAGTAAAAACAAAAAAACTTGTGTTTTTTGCATACTTGTTTGTTACTTTGGGTTAGTCGTTTTGGGGGTCGAGAGTTTCAACACGTGTGAGGGGATGTGTGCGTACATTAAAATTTATATAGATCGTGAGAAAGTGAAGTAATTTCATCTTAGATCCCAAAGAGATTTTCAATGCTTTCTAAACAGCCTCAATCGGAGCTTGTTCTTATTCATGTTGTTACTCTTAACTACTTCCCTCTTCTAGATGATGCCTATAATCAATTTCGTCACCGTATCTTCTCTAATGTGACACCAACACCCTATCGTAGACATCCGTATCTGGGGCGTCTAGGACCTGGATAGCATCGGGATGAAATAGCCCATGCAAAACCGAACAGTAAAAACAAAAAAAACTTGTGTTTTTTGCATACTTGTTTGTTACTTTGGGTTAGTCGTTTTGGGGTCGAGAGTTTCAACACGTGTGAGGGGATGTGTGCGTACATTAAAATTTATATAGATCGTGAGAAAGTGAAGTAATTTCATCTTAGATCCCAAAGAGATTTTCAATGCTTTCTAAACGGCCTCAATCGGAGCTTGTTCTTATTCATGTTGTTACTCTTAACTACTTCCCTCTTCTAGATGATGCCTATAATCAATTTCGTCACCGTATCTTCTCTAATGTGACACCAACACCCTATCGTAGACATCCGTATCTGGGGCGTCTAGGACCTGGATAGCACCGGGATGAAATAACCCATGCAAAGCCGAACAGTAAAAACAAAAAAAAAACTTGTGTTTTTTGCATACTTGTTTGTTACTTTGGGTTAGTCGTTTTGGGGGTCGAGAGTTTCAACACGTGTGAGGGGATGTGTGCGTACATTAAAATTTATATAGATCGTGAGAAAGTGAAGTAATTTCATCTTAGATTCCAAAGAGATTTTCAATGCTTTCTAAACGGCCTCAATCGGAGCTTGTTCTTATTCATGTTGTTACTCTTAACTACTTCCCTCTTCTAGATGATGCCTATAATCAATTTCGTCACCGTATCTTCTCTAATGTGACACCAACACCCTATCGTAGACATCCGTATCCTGGGCGTCTAGGACCTGGATAGCATCGGGATGAAATAGCCCATGCAAAACCGAACAGTAAAAAAAAAAACTTGTGTTTTTTGCATACTTGTTTGTTACTTTGGGTTAGTCGTTTTGGGTGTCGAGAGTTTCAACACATGTGAGGGGATGTGTGCGTACACTAAAATTTATATAGATCGTGAGAAAGTGAAGTAATTTCATCTTAGATCCCAAAGAGATTTTCAATGCTTTCTAAACGGCCTCAATCGGAGCTTGTTCTTATTCATGTTGTTACTCTTAACTACTTCCCTCTTCTAGATGATGCCTATAATCAATTTCGTCACCGTATCTTCTCTAATGTGACACCAACACCCTATCGTAGACATCCGTATCTGGGGCGTCTAGGACCTGGATAGCATCGGGATGAAATAGCCCATGCAAAACCGAGCGGTAAAAACAAAAAAACTTGTGTTTTTTGCATACTTGTTTGTTACTTTGGGTTAGTCGTTTTGGGGTCGAGAGTTTCAACACGTGTGAGGGGATGTGTGCGTACATTAAAATTTATATAGATCGTGAGAAAGTGAAGTAATTTCATCTTAGATCCCAAAGAGATTTTCAATGCTTTCTAAACGGCCTCAATCGGAGCTTGTTCTTATTCATGTTGTTACTCTTAACTACTTCCCTCTTCTAGATGATGCCTATAATCAATTTCGTCACCGTATCTTCTCTAATGTGACACCAACACCCTATCGTAGACATCCGTATCTGGGGCGTCTAGGACCTGGATAGCATCGGGATGAAATAGCCCATGCAAAACCGAACAAGAAAAACAAAAAAAACTTGTGTTTTTGCATACTTGTTTGTTACTTTGGGTTAGTCGCTTTGGGGGTCGAGAGTTTCAACACGTGTGAGGGGATGTGTGCGTACATTAAAATTTATATAGATCGTGAGAAAGTGAAGTAATTTCATCTTAGATCCCAAAGAGATTTTCAATGCTTTCTAAACGACCTCAATCGGAGCTTGTTCTTATTCATGTTGTTACTCTTAACTACTTCCCTCTTCTAGATGATGCCTATAATCAATTTCGTCACCGTATCTTCTCTAATGTGACACCAACACCCTATCGTAGACATCCGTATCAGGGGCATCTAGGACCTGGATAGCATCGGGATGAAATAGCCCATGCAAAACCGAACAGTAAAAACAAAAAAAACTTGTGTTTTTTGCATACTTGTTTGTTACTTTGGGTTAGTCGTTTTGGGGGTCGAGAGTTTCAACACGTGTGAGGGGATGTGTGCGTACACTAAAATTTATATAGATCGTGAGAAAGTGAAGTAATTTCATCTTAGATCCCAAAGAGATTTTCAATGCTTTCTAAACGGCCTCAATCGGAGCTTGTTCTTATTCATGTTGTTACTCTTAACTACTTCCCTCTTCTAGATGATGCCTATAATCAATTTCGTCACCGTATCTTCTCTAATGTGACACCAACACCCTATCGTAGACATCCGTATCTGGGGCGTCTAGGACCTGGATAGCATCGGGATGAAATAACCCATGCAAAACCGAACAGTAAAAAAAAAAAAAAAACTTGTGTTTTTTGCATACTTGTTTGTTACTTTGGGTTAGTCGTTTTGGGGGTCGAGAGTTTCAACACGTGTGAGGGGATGTGTGCGTACACTAAAATTTATATAGATCGTGAGAATGTGAAGTAATTTCATCTTAGATCCCAAAGAGATTTTCAATGCTTTCTAAACGGCCTCAATCGGAGCTTGTTCTTATTCATGTTGTTACTCTTAACTACTTCCCTCTTCTAGATGATGCCTATAATCAATTTTGTCACCGTATCTTCTCTAATGTGACACCAACACCCTATCGTAGACATCCGTATCTGGGGCGTCTAGGACCTGGATAGCATCGGGATGAAATAACCCATGCAAAACCGAACAGTAAAAACAAAAAAAAAACTTGTGTTTTTTGCATACTTGTTTGTTACTTTGGGTTAGTCGTTTTGGGGGTCGAGAGTTTCAACACGTGTGAGGGGATGTGTGCGTACATTAAAATTTATATAGATCGTGAGAAAGTGAAGTAATTTCATCTTAGATCCCAAAGAGATTTTCAATGCTTTCTAAACGGCCTCAATCGGAGCTTGTTCTTATTCATGTTGTTACTCTTAACTACTTCCCTCTTCTAGATGATGCCTATAATTATTTCGTCACCGTATCTTGTCTAATGTGACACCAACACCCTATCGTAGACATCCGTATCTGGGGCGTCTAGGACCTGGATAGCATCGGGATGAAATAGCCCATGCAAAACCGAACAGTAAAAACAAAAAAAACTTGTGTTTTTTGCATACTTGTTTGTTACTTTGGGTTAGTCATTTTGGGGGTCGAGAGTTTCAACACGTGTGAGGGGATGTGTGCGTACACTAAAATTTATATAGATCGTGAGAAAGTGAAGTAATTTCATCTTAGATCCCAAAGAGATTTTCAATGCTTTCTAAACGGCCTCAATCGGAGCTTGTTCTTATTCATGTTGTTACTCTTAACTACTTCCCTCTTCTAGATGATGCCTATAATCAACTTCGTCACCGTATCTTCTCTAATGTGACACAAACACCCTATCGTAGACATCCATATCTGGGGCGTCTAGGACCTGGATAGCATCGGGATGAAATAGCCCATGCAAAACCGAACAGTAAAAACAAAAAAAACTTGTGTTTTTTGCATACTTGTTTGTTACTTTAGGTTAGTCGTTTTGGGGGTCGAGAGTTTCAACACGTGTGAGGTGATGTATGCGTACATTAAAATTTATATAGATCGTGAGAATGTGAAGTAATTTCATCTTAGATCCCAAAGAGATTTTCAATGCTTTCTAAACGGCCTCAATCGGAGCGTGTTCTTATTCATGTTGTTACTCTTAACTACTTCCCTCTTCTAGATGATGCCTATAATCAATTTCGTCACCGTATGTTCTCTAATGTGACACCAACACCCTATCGTAGACATCCGTATCTGGGGCGTCTAGGACCTGGATAGCATCGGGATGAAATAGCCCATGCAAAACCGAACAGTAAAAACAAAAAAACTTGTGTTTTTTGCATACTTGTTTGTTACTTTGGGTTAGTCGTTTTGGGGGTCGAGAGTTTCAACACGTGTGAGGGGATGTGTGCGTACATTAAAATTTATATAGATCGTGAGAAAGTGAAGTAATTTCATCTTAGATCCCAAAGAGATTCTCAATGCTTTCTAAACGGCCTCAATCGGAGCTTGTTCTTATTCATGTTGTTACTCTTAACTACTTCCCTCTTCTAGATGATGCCTATAATCAATTTCGTCACCGTATCTTCTCTAATGTGACACCAACACCCTATCGTAGACATCCGTATCTGGGGCGTCTAGGACCTGGATAGCATCGGGATGAAATAGCCCATGCAAAACCGAACAGTAAAAACAAAAAAAACTTGTGTTTTTTGCATACTTGTTTGTTACTTTGGGTTAGTCGTTTTGGGGGTCGAGAGTTTCAACACGTGTGAGGGGATGTGTGCGTACATTAAAATTTATATAGATCATGAGAAAGTGAAGTAATTTCATCTTAGATCCCAAAGAGATTTTCAATGCTTTCTAAACGGCATCAATCGGAGCTTGTTCTTATTCATGTTGTTACTCTTAACTACTTCCCTCTTCTAGATGATGCCTATAATCAATTTCGTCACCGTATCTTCTCTAATGTGACACCAACACCCTATTGTAGACATCCGTATCAGGGGCGTCTAGGACCTGGATAGCATCGGGATGAAATAGCCCATGCAAAACCGAACAGTAAAAAAAAAACTTGTGTTTTTTGCATACTTGTTTGTTACTTTGGGTTAGTCGTTTTGGGGTCGAGAGTTTCAACACGTGTGAGGGGATGTGTGCGTACACTAAAATTTATATAGATCGTGAGAAAGTGAAGTAATTTCATCTTAGATCCCAAAGAGATTTTCAATGCTTTCTAAACGGCCTCAATCGGAGCTTGTTCTTATTCATGTTGTTACTCTTAACTACTTCCCTCTTCTAGATGATGCCTATAATCAATTTCGTCACCGTATCTTCTCAAATGTGACACCAACACCCTATCGTAGACATCCGTATCTGGGGCGTCTAGGACCTGGATAGCATCGGGATGAAATAACCCATGCAAAACCGAACAGTAAAAACAAAAAAAAAACTTGTGTTTTTGCATACTTGTTTGTTACTTTGGGTTAGTCGTTTTGGGGGTCGAGAGTTTCAACACGTGTGAGGGGATGTGTGCGTACACTAAAATTTATATAGATCGTGAGAAAGTGAAGTAATTTCATCTTAGATCCCAAAGAGATTTTCAATGCTTTCTAAACGGCCTCAATCGGAGCTTGTTCTTATTCATGTTGTTACTCTTAACTACTTCCCTCTTCTAGATGATGCCTATAATCAATTTTGTCACCGTATCTTCTCTAATGTGACACCAACACCCTATCGTAGACATCCGTATCTGGGGCGTCTAGGACCTGGATAGCATCGGGATGAAATAACCCATGCAAAACCGAACAGTAAAAACAAAAAAATAACTTGTGTTTTTTGCATACTTGTTTGTTACTTTGGGTTAGTCGTTTTGGGGGTCGAGAGTTTCAACACGTGTGAGGGGATGTGTGTACATTAAAATTTATATAGATCGTGAGAAAGTGAAGTAATTTCATCTTAGATCCCAAAGAGATTTTCAATGCTTTCTAAACGGCCTCAATCGGAGCTTGTTCTTATTCATGTTGTTACTCTTAACTACTTCCCTCTTCTAGATGATGCCTATAATCAATTTCGTCACCGTATCTTCTCTAATGTGACACCAACACCCTATCGTAGACATCCGTATCTGGGGCGTCTAGGACCTGGATAGCATCGGGATGAAATAGCCCATGCAAAACCGAACAGTAAAAACAAAAAAAACTTGTGTTTTTTGCATACTTGTTTGTTACTTTGGGTTAGTCGTTTTGGGGGTCGAGAGTTTCAACACGTGTGAAGGGATGTGTGCGTACACTAAAATTTATATAGATCATGAGAAAGTGAAGTAATTTCATCTTAGATCCCAAAGAGATTTTCAATGCTTTCTAAACGGCCTCAATCGGAGCTTGTTCTTATTCATGTTGTTACTCTTAACTACTTCCCTCTTCTAGATGATGCCTATAATCAATTTCGTCACCGTATCTTCTCTAATGTGACACCAACACCCTATCGTAGACATAAGTATCTGGGGCGTCTAGGACCTGGATAGCATCGGGATGAAATAACCCATGCAAAACCGAACAGTAAAAACAAAAAAAACTTGTGTTTTTTGCATACTTGTTTGTTACTTTGGGTTAGTCGTTTTGGGGGTCGAGAGTTTCAACACGTGTGAGGGGATGTGTGCGTACACTAAAATTTATATAGATCGTGAGAAAGTGAAGTAATTTCATCTTAGATCCCAAAGAGATTTTCAATGCTTTCTAAACGGCCTCAATCGGAGCTTGTTCTTATTCATGTTGTTACTCTTAACTACTTCCCTCTTCTAGATGATGCCTATAATCAATTTTGTCACCGTATCTTCTCTAATGTGACACCAACACCCTATCGTAGACATCCGTATCTGGGGCGTCTAGGACCTGGATAGCATCGGGATGAAATAACCCATGCAAAACCGAACAGTAAAAACAAAAAAACTTGTGTTTTTTGCATACTTGTTTGTTACTTTGGGTTAGTCGTTTTGGGGGTCGAGAGTTTCAACACGTGTGAGGGGATGTGTGCGTGCATTAAAATTTATATAGATCGTGAGAAAGTGAAGTAATTTCATCTTAGATCCCAAAGAGATTTTCAATGCTTTCTAAACGGCCTCAATCGGAGCTTGTTCTTATTCATGTTGTTACTCTTAACTACTTCCCTCTTCTAGATGATGCCTATAATCAATTTCGTCACCGTATCTTCTCTAATGTGACACCAACACCCTATCGTAGACATCCGTATCTGGGGCGTCTAGGACCTGGATAGCATCGGGATGAAATAGCCCATGCAAAACCGAACAGTAAAAACAAAAAAAAAACTTGTGTTTTTTGCATACTTGTTTGTTACTTTGGGTTAGTCTTTTTGGGGTCGAGAGTTTCAACACGTGTGAGGGGATGTGTGCGTACACTAAAATTTATATAGATTGTGAGAAAGTGAAGTAATTTCATCTTAGATCCCAAAGAGATTTTCAATGCTTTCTAAACGGCCTCAATCGGAGCTTGTTCTTATTCATGTTGTTACTCTTAACTACTTCCCTCTTCTAGATGATGCCTATAATCAATTTCGTCACCGTATCTTCTCTAATGTGACACCAACACCCTATCGTAGACATCCGTATCTGGGGCGTCTAGGACCTGGATAGCATCGGGATGAAATAGCCCATGCAAAACCGAACAGTAAAAACAAAAAAAAATTGTTTTTTTTGCATACTTGTTTGTTACTTTGGGTTAGTCATTTTGGGGGTCGAGAGTTTCGTGTGAGGGGATGTGTGCGTACACTAAAATTTATATAGATCGTGAGAAAGTGAAGTAATTTCATCTTAGATCCCAAAGAGATTTTCAATGCTTTCTAAACGGCCTCAATCGGAGCTTGTTCTTATTCATGTTGTTACTCTTAACTACTTCCCTCTTCTAGATGATGCCTATAATCAATTTCGTCACCGTATCTTCTCTAATGTGACACCAACACCCTATCGTAGACATCCGTATCTGGGCGTCTAGGACCTGGATAGCATCGGGATGAAATAACCCATGCAAAACCGAACAGTAAAAACAAAAAAAAAACTTGTGTTTTTTGCATACTTGTTTGTTACTTTGGGTTAGTCGTTTTGGGGGGTCGAGAGTTTCAACACGTGTGAGGGGATGTGTGCGTACACTAAAATTTATATAGATCGTGAGAAAGTGAAGTAATTTCATCTTAGATCCCAAAGAGATTTTCAATGCTTTCTAAACGGCCTCAATCGGAGCTTGTTCTTATTCATGTTGTTACTCTTAACTACTTCCCTCTTCTAGATGATGCCTATAATCAATTTTGTCACCGTATCTTCTCTAATGTGACACCAACACCCTATCGTAGACATCCGTATCTGGGGCGTCTAGGACCTGGATAGCATCGGGATGAAATAACCCATGCAAAACCGAACAGTAAAAACAAAAAAAAAACTTGTGTTTTTTGCATACTTGTTTGTTACTTTGGGTTAGTCGTTTTGGGGGTCGAGAGTTTCAACACGTGTGAGGGGATGTGTGCGTGCATTAAAATTTATATAGATCGTGAGAAAGTGAAGTAATTTCATCTTAGATCCCAAAGAGATTTTCAATGCTTTCTAAACGGCCTCAATCGGAGCTTGTTCTTATTCATGTTGTTACTCTTAACTACTTCCCTCTTCTAGATGATGCCTATAATCAATTTCGTCACCGTATCTTCTCTAATGTGACACCAACACCCTATCGTAGACATCCGTATCTGGGGCGTCTAGGACCTGGATAGCATCGGGATGAAATAGCCCATGCAAAACCGAACAGTAAAAACAAAAAACTTGTGTTTTTTGCATACTTGTTTGTTACTTTGGGTTAGTCGTTTTGGGGGTCGAGAGTTTCAACACGTGTGAGGGGATGTGTGCGTACACTAAAATTTATATAGATTGTGAGAAAGTGAAGTAATTTCATCTTAGATCCCAAAGAGATTTTCAATGCTTTCTAAACGGCCTCAATCGGAGCTTGTTCTTATTCATGTTGTTACTCTTAACTACTTCCCTCTTCTAGATGATGCCTATAATCAATTTCGCCACCGTATCTTCTCTAATGTGACACCAACACCCTATCGTAGACATCCGTATCTGGGGCGTCTAGGACCTGGATAGCATCGGGATGAAATAGCCCATGCAAAACCGAACAGTAAAAACAAAAAAAACTTTTTTTTTTGCATACTTGTTTGTTACTTTGGGTTAGTCATTTTGGGGGTCCAGAGTTTCAACACGTGTGAGGGGATGTGTGCGTACACTAAAATTTATATAGATCGTGAGAAAGTGAAGTAATTTCATCTTAGATCCCAAAGAGATTTTCAATGCTTTCTAAACGGCCTCAATCGGAGCTTGTTCTTATTCATGTTGTTACTCTTAACTACTTCCCTCTTCTAGATGATGCCTATAATCAATTTCGTCACCGTATCTTCTCTAATGTGACACCAACACCCTATCGTAGACATCCGTATCCGGCGTCTAGGACCTGGATAGCATCGGGATGAAATAACCCATGCAAAACCGAACAGTAAAAACAAAAAAAAACTTATGTTTTTTGCATACTTGTTTGTTACTTTGGGTTAGTCGTTTTGGGGGTCGAGAGTTTCAACACGGGTGTGGGGATGTGTGCGTACACTAAAATTTATATAGATCGTGAGAAAGTGAAGTAATTTCATCTTAGATCCCAAAGAGATTTTCAATGCTTTCTAAACGGCCTCAATCGGAGCTTGTTCTTATTCATGTTGTTACTCTTAACTACTTCCCTCTTCTAGATGATGCCTATAATCAATTTTGTCACCGTATCTTCTCTAATGTGACACCAACACCCTATCGTAGACATCCGTATCTGGGGCGTCTAGGACCTGGATAGCATCGGGATGAAATAACCCATGCAAAACCGAACAGTAAAAACAAAAAAACTTGTGTTTTTTGCATACTTGTTTGTTACTTTGGGTTAGTCGTTTTGGGGGTCGAGAGTTTCAACACGTGTGAGGGGATGTGTGCGTACATTAAAATTTATATAGATCGTGAGAAAGTGAAGTAATTTCATCTTAGATCCCAAAGAGATTTTCAATGCTTTCTAAACGGCCTCAATCGGAGCTTGTTCTTATTCATGTTGTTACTCTTAACTACTTCCCTCTTCTAGATGATGCCTATAATCAATTTCGTCACCGTATCTTCTCTAATGTGACACCAACACCCTATCGTAGACATCCTGTATCTCTGGGCGTCTAGGACCTGGATAGCATCGGGATGAAATAGCCCATGCAAAACCGAACAGTAAAAACAAAAAAAACTTGTGTTTTTTGCATACTTGTTTGTTACTTTGGGTTAGTCGTTTTGGGGGTCGAGAGTTTCAACACGTGTGAAGGGATGTGTGCGTACACTAAAATTTATATAGATCATGAGAAAGTGAAGTAATTTCATCTTAGATCCCAAAGAGATTTTCAATGCTTTCTAAACGGCCTCAATCGGAGCTTGTTCTTATTCATGTTGTTACTCTTAACTACTTCCCTCTTCTAGATGATGCCTATAATCAATTTCGTCATCGTATCTTCTCTAATGTGACACCAACACCCTATCGTAGACATCCGTATTTGGGCGTCTAGGACCTGGATAGCATCGGGATGAAATAACCCATGCAAAACCGAACAGTAAAAACAAAAAAAAACTTGTGTTTTTTGCATACTTGTTTGTTACTTTGGGTTAGACGTTTTGGGGGTCGAGAGTTTCAACACGTGTGAGGGGATGTGTGCGTACACTAAAATTTATATAGATCGTGAGAAAGTGAAGTAATTTCATCTTAGATCCCAAAGAGATTTTCAATGCTTTCTAAACGGCCTCAATCGGAGCTTGTTCTTATTCATGTTGTTACTCTTAACTACTTCCCTCTTCTAGATGATGCCTATAATCAATTTTGTCACCGTATCTTCTCTAATGTGACACCAACACCCTATCGTAGACATCCGTATCCTGGGGCGTCTAGGACCTGGATAGCATCGGGATGAAATAGCCCATGCAAACCGAACAGTAAAAACAAAAAACTTGTGTTTTTTGCATACTTGTTTGTTACTTTGGGTTAGTCGTTTTGGGGGTCGAGAGTTTCAACACGTGTGAGGGGATGTGTGCGTACACTAAAATTTATATAGATCGTGAGAAAGTGAAGTAATTTCATCTTAGATCCCAAAGAGATTTTCAATGCTTTCTAAACGGCCTCAATCGGAGCTTGTTCTTATTCATGTTGTTACTCTTAACTACTTCCCTCTTCTAGATGATGCCTATAATCAATTTTGTCACCGTATCTTCTCTAATGTGACACCAACACCCTATCGTAGACATCCGTATCTGGGGCGTCTAGGACCTGGATAGCATCGGGATGAAATAGCCCATGCAAAACCGAACAGTAAAAACAAAAAAAAATTGTTTTTTTTGCATACTTGTTTGTTACTTTGGGTTAGTCATTTTGGGGGTCGAGAGTTTCGTGTGAGGGGATGTGTGCGTACACTAAAATTTATATAGATCGTGAGAAAGTGAAGTAATTTCATCTTAGATCCCAAAGAGATTTTCAATGCTTTCTAAACGGCCTCAATCGGAGCTTGTTCTTATTCATGTTGTTACTCTTAACTACTTCCCTCTTCTAGATGATGCCTATAATCAATTTCGTCACCGTATCTTCTCTAATGTGACACCAACACCCTATCGTAGACATCCGTATCTGGGGCGTCTAGGACCTGGATAGCATCGGGATGAAATAACCCATGCAAAACCGAACAGTAAAAACAAAAAAAAAACTTGTGTTTTTTGCATACTTGTTTGTTACTTTGGGTTAGTCGTTTTGGGGGTCGAGAGTTTCAACACGTGTGAGGGGATGTGTGCGTACACTAAAATTTATATAGATCGTGAGAAAGTGAAGTAATTTCATCTTAGATCCCAAAGAGATTTTCAATGCTTTCTAAACGGCCTCAATCGGAGCTTGTTCTTATTCATGTTGTTACTCTTAACTACTTCCCTCTTCTAGATGATGCCTATAATCAATTTTGTCACCGTATCTTCTCTAATGTGACACCAACACCCTATCGTAGACATCCGTATCTGGGGCGTCTAGGACCTGGATAGCATCGGGATGAAATAACCCATTCAAAAAAGAACATTAAAAACAAAAAAACTTGTGTTTTTTGCATACTTGTTTGTTACTTTGGGTTAGTCGTTTTGGGGGTCGAGAGTTTCAACACGTGTGAGGGGATGTGTGCGTACATTAAAATTTATATAGATCGTGAGAAAGTGAAGTAATTTCATCTTAGATCCCAAAGAGATTTTCAATGCTTTCTAAACGGCCTCAATCGGAGCTTGTTCTTATTCATGTTGTTACTCTTAACTACTTCCCTCTTCTAGATGATGCCTATAATCAATTTCGTCACCGTATCTTCTCTAATGTGACACCAACACCCTATCGTAGACATCTGTATCTGGGGCGTCTAGGACCTGGATAGCATCGGGATGAAATAGCCCATGCAAAACCGAACAGTAAAAACAAAAAAACTTGTGTTTTTTGCATACTTGTTTGTTACTTTGGGTTAGTCGTTTTGGGGGTCGAGAGTTTCAACACGTGTGAAGGGATGTGTGCGTACACTAAAATTTATATAGATCATGAGAAAGTGAAGTAATTTCATCTTAGATCCCAAAGAGATTTTCAATGCTTTCTAAACGGCCTCAATCGGAGCTTGTTCTTATTCATGTTGTTACTCTTAACTACTTCCTCTTCTAGATGATGCCTATAATCAATTTCGTCACCGTATCTTCTCTAATGTGACACCAACACCCTATCATAGACATCCGTATCTGGGGCGTCTAGGACCTGGATAGCATCGGGATGAAATAACCCATGCAAAACCGAACAGTAAAAACAAAAAAACTTGTGTTTTTTGCATACTTGTTTGTTACTTTGGGTTAGTCGTTTTGGGGGTCGAGAGTTTCAACACGTGTGAGGGGATGTGTGCGTACACTAAAATTTATATAGATCGTGAGAAAGTGAAGTAATTTCATCTTAGATCCCAAAGAGATTTTCAATGCTTTCTAAACGGCCTCAATCGGAGCTTGTTCTTATTCATGTTGTTACTCTTAACTACTTCCCTCTTCTAGATGATGCCTATAATCAATTTTGTCACCGTATCTTCTCTAATGTGACACCAACACCCTATCGTAGACATCCGTATCTGGGGCGTCTAGGACCTGGATAGCATCGGGATGAAATAACCCTTGCAAAACCGAACAGTAAAAACAAAAAAAAAAAAACTTGTGTTTTTTGCATACTTGTTTGTTACTTTGGGTTAGTCGTTTTGGGGGTCGAGAGTTTCAACACGTGTGAGGGGATGTGTGCGTACATTAAAATTTATATAGATCGTGAGAAAGTGAAGTAATTTCATCTTAGATCCCAAAGAGATTTTCAATGCTTTCTAAACGGCCTCAATCGGAGCTTGTTCTTATTCATGTTGTTACTCTTAACTACTTCCCTCTTCTAGATGATGCCTATAATCAATTTTATCACCGTATCTTCTCTAATGTGACACCAACACCCTATCGTAGACATCCGTATCTAGGGCGTCTAGGACCTGGATAGCATCGGGATGAAATAGCCCATGCAAAACCGAACAGTAAAAACAAAAAAAACTTGTGTTTTTTGCATACTTGTTTGTTACTTTGGGTTAGTCGTTTTTGGGGTCGAGTTTCAACACGTGTGAGGGGATGTGCGTACACTAAAATTTATATAGATCGTGAGAAAGTGAAGTAATTTCATCTTAGATCCCAAAGAGATTTTCAATGCTTTCTAAACGGCCTCAATCGGAGCTTGTTCTTATTCATGTTGTTACTCTTAACTACTTCCCTCTTCTAGATGATGCCTATAATCAATTTCACACCAGTATCTTCTAATGTGACACCAACACCCTATCGTAGACATCCGTATCTAGGGCGTCTAGGACCTGGATAGCATCGGGATGAAATAGCCCATGCAAAACCGAACAGTAAAAAAAAAAAACTTGTGTTTTTTGCATACTTGTTTGTTACTTTGGGTTAGTCGTTTTGGGGGTCGAGAGTTTCAACACGTGTGAGGGGATGTGTGCGTACACTAAAATTTATATAGATCGTGAGAAAGTGAAGTAATTTCATCTTAGATCCCAAAGAGATTTTCAATGCTTTCTAAACGGCCTCAATCGGAGCTTGTTCTTATTCATGTTGTTACTCTTAACTACTTCCCTCTTCTAGATGATGCCTATAATCAATTTCGTCACCGTATCTTCTCTAATGTGACACCAACACCCTATCGTAGAGACATCCGTATACGGGGCGTCTAGGACCTGGATAGCATCGGGATGAAATAACCCATGCAAATCCGAACTGTAAAAACAAAAAAAAACTTGTGTTTTTTGCATACTTGTTTGTTACTTAGGGTTAGTCGTTTTGGGGTCGAGAGTTTCAACACGTGTGAGGGGATGTGTGCGTACATTAAAATTTATATAGATCGTGAGAAAGTGAAGTAATTTCATCTTAGATCCCAAAGAGATTTTCAATGCTTTCTAAACGGCCTCAATCGGAGCTTGTTCTTATTCATGTTGTTACTCTTAACTACTTCCCTCTTCTAGATGATGCCTATAATCAATTTTGTCACCGTATCTTCTCTAATGTGACACCAACACCCTATCGTAGACATCCGCAGTATACGGGGGCGTCTAGGACCTGGATAGCATCGGGATGAAATAACCCATGCAAAACCCGAACGGTAAAAAACAAAAAAAAAACTTGTGTTTTTTGCATACTTGTTTGTTACTTTGGGTTAGTCGTTTTGGGGGTCGAGAGTTTCAACACGTGTGAGGGATGTGTGCGTACATTAAAATTTATATAGATCGTGAGAAAGTGAAGTAATTTCATCTTAGATCCCAAAGAGATTTTCAATGCTTTCTAAACGGCCTCAATCGGAGCTTGTTCTTATTCATGTTGTTACTCTTAACTACTTCCCTCTTCTAGATGATGCCTATAATCAATTTCGTCACCGTATCTTCTCTAATGTGACACCAACACCCTATCGTAGACATCAGTCTACTGGGGTTCTAGGACCTGGATAGCATCGGGATGAAATAGCCCATGCAAAACCGAACAGTAAAAACAAAAAAAACTTGTGTTTTTTGCATACTTGTTTGTTACTTTGGGTTAGTCGTTTTGGTGTCGAGAGTTTCAACACGTGTGAGGGGATGTGTGCGTACACTAAAATTTATATAGATCGTGAGAAAGTGAAGTAATTTCATCTTAGATCCCAAAGAGATTTTCAATGCTTTCTAAACGGCCTCAATCGGAGCTTGTTCTTATTCATGTTGTTACTCTTAACTACTTCCCTCTTCTAGATGATGCCTATAATCAATTTCGTCACCGTATCTTCTCTAATGTGACACCAACACCCTATATATGAACATCCGTATCTAGGGCGTCGAGGACCTGGTTATCATCTTGATGAAATAGCCCATTCAAAACCGACCAGTAAAAACAAAAAAAAACTTGTGTTTTTTGCATACTTGTTTGTTACTTTGGGTTAGTCATTTTGGGGGTCGAGAGTTTCAACACGTGTGAGGGGATGTGTGCGTACACTAAAATTTATATAGATCGTGAGAAAGTGAAGTAATTTCATCTTAGATCCCAAAGAGATTTTCAATGCTTTCTAAACGGCCTCAATCGGAGCTTGTTCTTATTCATGTTGTTACTCTTAACTACTTCCCTCTTCTAGATGATGCCTATAATCAATTTCGTCACCGTATCTTCTCTAATGTGACACCAACACCCTATAGTAGGCATCGAAGTATACAGGGCGTCTAGGACCTGGATAGCATCGGGATGAAATAACCCATGCAAAACCGAACAGTAAAAACAAAAAAAAACTTGTGTTTTTTGCATACTTGTTTGTTACTTTGGGTTAGTCGTTTTGGGGGTCGAGAGTTTCAACACGTGTGAGGGGATGTGTGCGTACACTAAAATTTATATAGATCGTGAGAAAGTGAAGTAATTTCATCTTAGATCCCAAAGAGATTTTCAATGCTTTCTAAACGGCCTCAATCGGAGCTTGTTCTTATTCATGTTGTTACTCTTAACTACTTCCCTCTTCTAGATGATGCCTATAATCAATTTCGTCACCGTATCTTCTCTAATGTGACACCAACACCCTATCGTAGACATCCGTATATGGGGCGTCTAGGACCTGGATAGCATCGGGATGAAATAGCCCATGCAAAAGCCAAACAGTAAAAACAAAAAAAAACTTGTGTTTTTGCATACTTGTTTGTTACTTTGGGTTAGTCGTTTTGGGGGTCGAGAGTTTCAACACGTGTGAGGGGATGTGTGCGTACATTAAAATTTATATAGATCGTGAGAAAGTGAAGTAATTTCATCTTAGATCCCAAAGAGATTTTCAATGCTTTCTAAACGGCCTCAATCGGAGCTTGTTCTTATTCATGTTGTTACTCTTAACTACTTCCCTCTTCTAGATGATGCCTATAATCAATTTCGTCACCGTATCTTCTCTAATGTGACACCAACACCCTATCGTAGACATCCGTATCTGGGGCGTCTAGGACCTGGATAGCATCGGGATGAAAAAAGCCCATGCAAAACCGAACAGTAAAAACAAAAAAAACATGTGTTTTTTGCATACTTGTTTGTTACTTTGGGTTAGTCGTTTTGGGGGTCGAGAGTTTCAACACGTGTGAGGGGATGTGTGCGTACATTAAAATTTATATAGATCGTGAGAAAGTGAAGTAATTTCATCTTAGATCCCAAAGAGATTTTCAATGCTTTCTAGCGGCCTCAATCGGAGCTTGTTCTTATTCATGTTGTTACTCTTAACTACTTCCCTCTTCTAGATGATGCCTATAATCAATTTCGTCACCGTATCTTCTCTAATGTGACACCAACACCTATCGTAGACATCCGTATCTGGGGCGTCTAGGACCTGGATAGCATCGGGATGAAATAACCCATGCAAAACCGAACAGTAAAAACAAAAAAAAAACTTGTGTTTTTTGCATACTTGTTTGTTACTTTGGGTTAGTCGTTTTGGGGTCGAGAGTTTCAACACGTGTGAGGGGATGTGTGCGTACACTAAAATTTATATAGATCGTGAGAAAGTGAAGTAATTTCATCTTAGATCCCAAAGAGATTTTCAATGCTTTCTAAACGGCCTCAATCGGAGCTTGTTCTTATTCATGTTGTTACTCTTAACTACTTCCCTCTTCTAGATGATGCCTATAATCAATTTCGTCACCGTATCTTCTCTAATGTGACACCAACACCCTATCGTAGACATCCGTCTACGGGGCGTCTAGGACTGGATAGCATCGGGATGAAATAGCCCATGCAAAACCAGAAACATTAAAAACAAAAAAAAACTTGTGTTTTTTGCATACTTGTTTGTTACTTTGGGTTAGTCGTTTTGGGGAGTCGAGAGTTTCAACACGTGTGAGGGGATGTGTGCGTACACTAAAATTTATATAGATCGTGAGAAAGTGAAGTAATTTCATCTTAGATCCCAAAGAGATTTTCAATGCTTTCTAAACGGCCTCAATCGGAGCTTGTTCTTATTCATGTTGTTACTCTTAACTACTTCCCTCTTCTAGATGATGCCTATAATCAATTTCGTCACCGTATCTTCTCTAATGTGACACCAACACCCTATCGTAGACATCCGTATATGCAGGCGTCTAGGACCTGGATAACATCGGGATGAAATAACCCATGCAAAACCGAACAGTAAAAACAAAAAAACTTGTGTTTTTTGCATACTTGTTTGTTACTTTGGGTTAGTCGTTTTGGGGGGGGGTCGAGAGTTTCAACACGTGTGAGGATGTGTGCGTACCCACTAAAATTTATATAGATCGTGAGAAAGTGAAGTAATTTCATCTTAGATCCCAAAAGAGATTTTCAATGCTTTCTAAACGGCCTCAATCGGAGCTTGTTCTTATTCATGTTGTTACTCTTAACTACTTCCCTCTTCTAGATGATGCCTATAATCAATTTCGTCACCGTATCTTCTCTAATGTGACACCAACACCCTATCGTAAGACATCCGTATCAGGGCGTCTAGGACCTGGATAGCATCGGGATGAAATAGCCCATGCAAAACCGAACAGTAAACACAAAAAAAACTTGTGTTTTTTGCATACTTGTTTGTTACTTTGGGTTAGTCGTTTTGGGGGTCGAGAGTTTCAACACGTGTGAGGGGATGTGTGCGTACACTAAAATTTATATAGATCGTGAGAAAGTGAAGTAATTTCATCTTAGATCCCAAAGAGATTTTCAATGCTTTCTAAACGGCCTCAATCGGAGCTTGTTCTTATTCATGTTGTTACTCTTAACTACTTCCGATCTTCTAGATGATGCCTATAATCAATTTCGTCACCGTATCTTCTCTAATGTGACACCAACACCCTATACGTGAACATCCGTATCTACGGGGCGTCTAGGACCTGGATAGCATCGGGATGAAATAGCCCATGCAAAACGAACGGTAAAAACAAAAAAAAAACTTGTGTTTTTTGCATACTTGTTTGTTACTTTGGGTTAGTCGTTTTGGGGGTACGAGAGTTTCAACACGTGTGAGGGGATGTGTGCGTACACTAAAATTTATATAGATCGTGAGAAAGTGAAGTAATTTCATCTTAGATCCCAAAGAGATTTTCAATGCTTTCTAGCGGCCTCAATCGGAGCTTGTTCTTATTCATGTTGTTACTCTTAACTACTTCCCTCTTCTAGATGATGCCTATAATCAATTTCGTCACCGTATCTTCTCTAATGTGACACCAACACCCTATACGTAGACATCCGTATCCAGGGGCGTCTAGGACTGGATAACATCGGGATGAAATAGCCCATGCAAAACCGAGCAGTAAAAACAAAAAAACTTGTGTTTTTTGCATACTTGTTTGTTACTTTGGGTTAGTCGTTTTGGGGGTCGAGAGTTTCAACACGTTGGAGGGGATGTGTGCGTACATTAAAATTTATATAGATCGTGAGAAAGTGAAGTAATTTCATCTTAGATCCCAAAGAGATTTTCAATGCTTTCTAAACAGCCTCAATCGGAGCTTGTTCTTATTCATGTTGTTACTCTTAACTACTTCCCTCTTCTAGATGATGCCTATAATCAATTTCGTCACGTATCTTCTCTAATGTGACACCAACACCCTATCGTGAACATCCAAGTATTACGGGCGTCTAGGACCTGGATAGCATCGGGATGAAATAGCCCATGCAAAAAACCGAGCAATTAAAAACAAAAAAAACTTGTGTTTTTGCATTCTTGTTTGTTAATTTGGGTTAGTCGTTTTTGGGGGTCGAGAGTTTCAACACGTGTGAGGGGATGTGTCGTACACTAAAATTTATATAGATCGTGAGAAAGTGAAGTAATTTCATCTTAGATCCCAAAAGAGATTTTCAATGCTTTCTAAACGGCCTCAATCGGAGCTTGTTCTTATTCATGTTGTTACTCTTAACTACTTCCCTCTTCTAGATGAGTGCTGCCTATAATCAATTTCGTCGTATCTTCTCTAATGTGACACCAACACCCTATCGTAGACATCCGTATACGGCGTCTAGGACCTGGATAACATCGGGATGAAATAACCCATGCAAAAACCGAACAGTAAAAACAAAAAAACTTGTGTTTTTTGCATACTTGTTTGTTAACTTTGGGTTAGTCGTTTTGGGGGTGAGAGTTTCAACACGTGTGAGGGGATGTGTGCGTACACTAAAATTTATATAGATCGTGAGAAAGTGAAGTAATTTCATCTTAGATCCCAAAAGGGTTTTCAATGCTTTCTAAAGCGGCCTCAATGGGAGCTTGTTCTTATTCATGTTGTTACTCTTAACTACTTCCCTCTTCTAGATGATGCCTATAATCAATTTCGTCACCGTATCTTCTCTAATGTGACACCAACACCCTACTCGTAGACATGCTCCGTATCTGGGGCGTCTAGGACCTGGATAACATCGGGATGAAATAACCCATGCAAAACCGAGCAGTAAAAAACAAAAAAAACTTGTGTTTTTTGCATACTTGTTTGTTACTTTGGGTTAGTCGTTTTTGGGGTCTAGAGTTTCAACACGTGTGAGGGGATGTGTGCACGTACATTAAAATTTATATAGATCGTGAGAAAGTGAAGTAATTTCATCTTAGATCCCAAAGAGATTTTCAATGCTTTCTACTCGTCCTCAATCGGAGCTTGTTCTTATTCATGTTGTTACTCTTAACTACTTCCCTCTTCTAGATGATGCCTATAATCAATTTCGTCATAGTATCTTCTCTAATGTGACACCAACACCTATCGTGAACATCCAAATTATCCCAAGAGGCGTCTAGGACCTGGATAACATGTCGGGATGAAATAACCCATGCAAAACCGAGCAGTAAAAACAAAAAAAACTTGTGTTTTTTGCATACTTATTTGTTACTTTGGGTTAGTCGTTTTGGGGGTCGAGAGTTTCAACACGTGTGAGGGGATGTGTGCATTACATTAAAATTTATATAGATCGTGAGAAAGTGAAGTAATTTCATCTTAGATCCCAAAGAGATTTTCAATACTTTCTAAGCGGCCTCAATCGGAGCTTGTTCTTATTCATGTTGTTACTCTTAACTACTTCCCTCTTCTAGATGATGCCTATAATCAATTTTGTCACCGTATCTTCTCTAATGTGACACCAACACCCTATCGTAGACATCCGTATACGGGGCGTCTAGGACCTGGATAACATCGGGATGAAATAGCCCATACAAAACCGAGCAGTAAAAACAAAAAAAAAAAACTTGTGTTTTTTGCATACTTGTTGTTACTTTGGGTTAGTCGTGTTGTGGGTCGAGAGTTTCCACACGTGTGAGGGGTTGTGTGCGTACATTTTAATTTATAGAGATCGTGAGAAAGTGAAGTAATTTCATCTTAGATCCCAAAGAGATTTTCAATGCTTTCTAAACGGCCTCCAATCGGAGCTTGTTCTTATTCATGTTGTTACTCTTAACTACTTCCCTCTTCTAGATGATGCCTATAATCCAATTTCGTCACCGTATCTTCTCTAATGTGACACCAACACCTATCGTGAACATCCGTTATCTGGGCGTCTAGGACCTGGATAACATCGGGATGAAATAGCCCATACAAAACCGAACGAGTAAAAACAAAAAAACTTGTGTTTTTTGCATACTTGTTTGTTACTTTGGGTTAGTCGTTTTGGGAGTTCGAGAGTTTCAACACGTGTGAGGATGTGTCGTACACTAAAATTTATATAGATCGTGAGAAAGTGAAGTAATTTCATCTTAGATCCCAAGAGATTTTCAATGCTTTCTAAGCGGCCTCAATCGGAGCTTGTTCTTATTCATGTTGTTACTCTTAACTACTTCCCTCTTCTAGATGATGCCTATAATCAATTTCGTCACCGTATCTTCTCTAATGTGACACCAACACCCTACTCGTGAACATCAGTATCTGAGCGTCTAGGACCTGGATACTTGTCGGGATGAAATAACCCATACAAAACCGAACAGTAAAAACAAAAAACTTGTGTTTTTTGCATGCTTGTTTGTTACTTTGGGTTAGTCGTTTTGGGGGTCGAGAGTTTCAACACGTGTGAGGGGATGTGTGCGTACACTAAAATTTATATAGATCGTGAAAGTGAAGTAATTTTCATCTTAGATCCCAAAGAGATTTTCAATGCTTTCTAAACGGCCTCAATCGGAGCTTGTTCTTATTCATGTTGTTACTCTTAACTACTTCCCTCTTCTAGATGATGCCTATAATCAATTTCGTCACCGTATCTTCTCTAATGTGACACCAACACCCTATAGTAGACATCCGTATCTGAAGCGTCTAGGACCTGGATAACATCGGGATGAAATAACCCATACAAAACGAGCAGTAAAAACAAAAAAACTTGTGTTTTTTGCATACTTATTTGTTACTTTGGGTTAGTCGTTTTGGGGGTCGAGAGTTTCAACACGTGTGAGGGGATGTGTGCGTACATTAAAATTTATATAGATCGTGAGAAAGTGAAGTAATTTCATCTTAGATCCCAAAGAGATTTTCAATGCTTTCTAAAGCGGCCTCAATCGGAGCTTGTTCTTATTCATGTTGTTACTCTTAACTACTTCCCTCTTCTAGATGATGCCTATAATCAATTTCGTCACCGTATCTTCTCTAATGTGACTAACACCCTACTACGTAGACATCCGTATCTAGGGCGTCTAGGACCTGGATAACATCGGGATGAAATAGCCCATGCAAAACCGAACAGTAAAAACAAAAAAAACTTGTGTTTTTTGCATACTTGTTTGTTACTTTGGGTTAGTCGTTTTGAGGGTCGAGAGTTTCAACACGTGTGAGGGGATGTGTGCGTACACTAAAATTTATATAGATCGTGAGAAAGTGAAGTAATTTCATCTTAGATCCCAAAGAGATTTTCAATGCTTTCTAAACGGCCTCAATCGGAGCTTGTTCTTATTCATGTTGTTACTCTTAACTACTTCCCTCTTCTAGATGATGCCTATAATCAGATTTCGTCACCGTATCTTCTCTAATGTGACACCAACACCCTATCGTAGACATCCGTATACGGGCGTCTAGGACTGGATAACATCGGGATGAAATAACCCATGCAAAACCGAACAGTAAAAACAAAAAAACTTGTGTTTTTTGCATACTTGTTTGTTACTTTGGGTTAGTCGTTTTGGGAGTCGAGAGTTTCAACACGTGTGAGGGGATGTGTGCGTACACTAAAATTTATATAGATCGTGAGAAAGTGAAGTAATTTCATCTTAGATCCCAAAGAGATTTTCAATGCTTTCTAAACGGCCTCAATCGGAGCTTGTTCTTATTCATGTTGTTACTCTTAACTACTTCCCTCTTCTAGATGATGCCTATAATCAATTTCGTCACCGTATCTTCTCTAATGTGACACCAACACCCTATACGTAGAACATCCGTATCTAGGCGTCTAGGACCTGGATAGCATCGGGATGAAATAGCCCATGCAAAAACGACAGTAAAAACAAAAAAGCTTGTGTTTTTTGCATACTTGTTTGTTACTTTGGGTTAGTCGTTTTGGGGTCGAGAGTTTCAACACGTGTGAGGGGATGTGTCGCGTACACTAAAATTTATATAGATCGTGAGAAAGTGAAGTAATTTCATCTTAGATCCCAAAGAGATTTTTCAATGCTTTCTAAACGGCCTCAATCGGAGCTTGTTCTTATTCATGTTGTTACTCTTAACTACTTCCCTCTTCTAGATGATGCCTATAATCAATTTACGTCAGTATCTTCTCTAATGTGACACCAACACCCTATCGTGAACTTGTCGCGTATCTAGGCGTCTAGGACCTGGATAGCATCGGGATGAAATAACCCATGAAAAACCGAACGGTAAAAACAAAAAAAAACTTGTGTTTTTTGCATACTTGTTTGTTACTTTGGGTTAGTCGTTTTGGGGGTCGAGAGTTTCAACACGTGTGAGGGGATGTGTGCGTACACTAAAATTTATATAGATCGTGAGAAAGTGAAGTAATTTCATCTTAGATCCCAAAGAGATTTTCAATGCTTTCTAAACGGCCTCAATCGGAGCTTGTTCTTATTCATGTTGTTACTCTTAACTACTTCCCTCTTCTAGATGATGCCTATAATCCAATTTCGTCACCGTATCTTCTCTAATGTGACACCAACACCCTATCGTGAACATCCGTATCTGGGGCGTCTAGGACCTGGATAACATGTCGGGATGAAATAGCCCATGCAAAACCGAGCAGTAAAAACAAAAAAAAAACTTGTGTTTTGCATACTTATTTGTTACTTTGGGTTAAGTCGTTTTGGGGGTCGAGAGTTTCAACACGTGTGAGGGGATGTGTGCGTACATTAAAATTTATATAGATCGTGAGAAAGTGAAGTAATTTCATCTTAGATCCCAAAGAGATTTTCAATGCTTTCTAAACGGCCTCAATCGGAGCTTGTTCTTATTCATGTTGTTACTCTTAACTACTTCCCTCTTCTAGATGATGCCTATAATCAATTTCGTCACCGTATCTTCTCTAATGTGACACCAACACCCTATCGTAGACATCCGTATCACGGGCGTCTAGGACCTGGATAGCATCGGGATGAAATAGCCCATGCAAAACCGAACAGTAAAAACAAAAAAAACTTGTGTTTTGCATACTTGTTTGTTACTTTGGGTTAGTCGTTTTGGGGGTCGAGAGTTTCAACACGTGTGAGGGGATGTGTGCGTACACTAAAATTTATATAGATCGTGAGAAAGGTGAAGTAATTTCATCTTAGATCCCAAAGAGATTTTCAATGCTTTCTAAAGCGGCCTCAATCGGAGCTTGTTCTTATTCATGTTGTTACTCTTAACTACTTCCCTCTTCTAGATGATGCCTATAATCAATTTCGTCACCGTATCTTCTCTAATGTGACACCAACACCCTATCGTAGAACATCCGTATCTGGGCGTCTAGGACCTGGATAGCATCGGGATGAAATAGCCCATGCAGAACCGAACAGTAAAAACAAAAAAAAACTTGTGTTTTTTGCATACTTGTTTGTTACTTTGGGTTAGATCGTTTTGGGGGTCGAGAGTTTCAACACGTGTGAGGGGATGTGTGCGTACATTAAAATTTATATAGATCGTGAGAAAGTGAAGTAATTTCATCTTAGATCCCAAAGAGATTTTCAATGCTTTCTAAACGGCCTCAATCGGAGCTTGTTCTTATTCATGTTGTTACTCTTAACTACTTCCCTCTTCTAGATGATGCCTATAATCAATTTCGTCACCGTATCTTCTCTAATGTGACACCAACACCCTATCGTAGACATCCAGTGTACAGGGCGTCTAGGACCTGGATAACATCGGGATGAAATAACCCATGCAAAACCAGAGCAGTAAAAACAAAAAAAAACTTGTGTTTTGCATACTTGTTGTTACTTTGGGTTAGTCGTTTTGAGAGTCGAGAGTTTCAACACGTGTGAGGGGATGTGTGCGTACACTAAAATTTATATAGATCGTGAGAAAGTGAAGTAATTTCATCTTAGATCCCAAAGAGATTTTCAATGCTTTCTAAGCGGCCTCAATCGGAGCTTGTTCTTATTCATGTTGTTACTCTTAACTACTTCCCTCTTCTAGATGATGCCTATAATCAATTTCGTCATAGTATCTTCTCTAATGTGACACAACACCCTATCGTAGACATCCGTATCTGGGCGTCTAGGACCTGGATAGCATCGGGATGAAATAACCCATGCAAAACCGAACAGTAAAAACAAAAAAAACTTGTGTTTTTTGCATACTTGTTTGTTACTTTGGGTTAGTCGTTTTGGGGGTCGAGAGTTTCAACACGTGTGAGGGGATGTGTGCGTACATTAAAATTTATATAGATCGTGAGAAAGTGAAGTAATTTCATCTTAGATCCCAAAGAGATTTTCAATGCTTTCTAAGCGGCCTCAATCGGAGCTTGTTCTTATTCATGTTGTTACTCTTAACTACTTCCCTCTTCTAGATGATGCCTATAATCAATTTCGTCACCGTATCTTCTCTAATGTGACACCAACACCCTATCGTAGACATCCGTATCACAGGGAGGCGTCTAGGAACTGGATATGATGGGGATGTAATAGCCCATGCAAAACCGAACACTTAAAACAAAAAAAAACTTGTGTTTTTTGCATACTTGTTTGTTACTTTGGGTTAGTCGTTTTGGGGGTCGAGAGTTTCAACACGTGTGAGGGGATGTGTGCGTACATTAAAATTTATATAGATCGTGAGAAAGTGAAGTAATTTCATCTTAGATCCCAAAGAGATTTTCAATGCTTTCTAAACGGCCTCAATCGGAGCTTGTTCTTATTCATGTTGTTACTCTTAACTACTTCCCTCTTCTAGATGATGCCTATAATCAATTTCGTCACCGTATCTTCTCTAATGTGACACCAACACCCTATCGTAGACATCCGTATCAGGGGCGTCTAGGACCTGGATAGCATGTCGGGATGGAAATAGCCCATGCAAAACCGAACAGTAAAAACAAAAAAAACTTGTGTTTTTTGCATACTTGTTTGTTACTTTGGGTTAGTCGTTTTGGGGGTCGAGAGTTTCAACACGTGTGAGGGGATGTGTGCGTACATTAAAATTTATATAGATCGTGAGAAAGTGAAGATCCCAAAGAGATTTTCAATGCTTTCTAAACGGCCTCAATCGGAGCTTGTTCTTATTCATGTTGTTACTCTTAACTACTTCCCTCTTCTAGATGATGCCTATAATCAATTTGTTCTGACTATCTTCTGTTATGTGACACCAACACCCTATCGTAGACATCCAAGTATCGGGGCGTCTAGGACCTGGATAACATCGGGATGAAATAGCCCATGCAAAACCGTTGATAAACACAAAAAAAACTTGTGTTTTTTGCATACTTGTTTGTTACTTTGGGTTAGTCGTTTTGGGGGTCGAGAGTTTCAACACGTGTGAGGGGATGTGTGCGTACACTAAAATTTATATAGATCGTGAGAAAGTGAAGTAATTTCATCTTAGATCCCAAAGAGATTTTCAATGCTTTCTAAACGGCCTCAATCGGAGCTTGTTCTTATTCATGTTGTTACTCTTAACTACTTCCCTCTTCTAGATGATGCCTATAATCAATTTCGTCACCGTATCTTCTCTAATGTGACACCAACACCCTATCGTAGACATCTAAGTATCTAGGCGTCTAGGACCTGGATAGCATCGGGATGAAATAACCCATGCAAAAACCGAACGAGGTAAAAACAAAAAAAAAACTTGTGTTTTTTGCATACTTGTTTGTTACTTTGGGTTAGTCGTTTTGGGGAGTCGAGAGTTTCAACACGTGTGAGGGGATGTGTGCGTACACTAAAATTTATATAGATCATGAGAAAGTGAAGTAATTTCATCTTAGATCCCAAAGAGATTTTCAATGCTTTCTAAACGGCCTCAATCGGAGCTTGTTCTTATTCATGTTGTTACTCTTAACTACTTCCCTCTTCTAGATGATGCCTATAATCAATTTCGTCATAGTATCTTCTCTAATGTGACACCAACACCTATCGTAGAACATCCGTATCGGAGGCGTCTAGGACCTGGATAGCATCGGGATGGAAATAACCCATGCAAAACCGGAACCGGTAAAAACAAAAA